>NC_091541.1:32287500-32588750 GCF_042242935.1 Bactrocera oleae
TTTCAAAAATGTTGCCCATGATTTTTTTATGACTAATCCTCATTGGTCCTTGTGCATTTGTTATAGTATTTCATTTATATAAAACATGCAACGTCTTCGCGGAAGAACAAGAAATATAATATAAACAAATTTATTATATATATTTATACTCTCGCAACCTGTTGCTACAGAGTATAATAGTTTTGTTCACCTAACGGTTGTTTGTATCACCTAAAACTAATCGAGTTAGATATAGGGTTATATATATATAAATGATCAGGATGAAGAGACGAGTTGAAGTCCGGCTGACTGTCTGTCCGTCCGTCCGTCTGTCCGTCCGTCCGTCCGTGCAAGCTCTAACTTGAGTAAAAATTGAGATATCTTTATGAAACTTGGTAGACATGTTTCATGGTGCCGTGAGACGGTTGGTATTGCAGATGGTCGTAATCGGACCACTGCCACGCCCACAAAACGCCATTAATCAAAAACAAATAACTTGCCATAACTAAGCTCGGCAATAAGATACAAGACTGTTATTTGGTACACAGGATCACATTAGGGAGGAGCATCTGCAGTTAAAATTTTTTTTTAAAAAGTGGGCGTTGTCCCGCCTCTAATAGGTTTAATGTGCATATCTCCTAAACCGCTAATGCTATAATAACAAAATTCACTGGAAGCAAATGTTTTTAGCACTTCTATTGACGGTGTGAAAATCGTTGAAATCGGGTGGCAACTCCGCCCACTCCCCATATAACGGTACTGTTAAAAACTACTAAAAGCGCGATAAATCAAGCACTAAACACGCCAGAGACATTAAATTTTATCTCTGAGATGGTATAAATTGGCTTTATAGGAACCGCGTTCAAAATTTGTCAGTGGGCGTGGCACAGCCCACTTTTAGGTGAAAACCCATATCTTGAGATCTGCTCAACCGATTTCAACCAAATTCGGTGCATAACGTTCTTTTCATGTTTCTATCTCATAGTGTGAAATCGGACAACAACCACGCTTACTTCCCATGTAACACCATTTTCAATTCCATCTGATTCTTTCACTTTCCACTATGCAAATCAGGTAACAATGATTATATCGGGGTAAAACTTTGCGTGAATAATGCAATTAAAGTATGCCACCTTGCGGCCAAAAATTGTCTAAATCGAACCAAAACTGTTCAAACCCCTAAGTACTAAATATGTGGACCCCAGTGCCTATAGTTGACCTTCTACCGAAAATATCAGTCAATCCACAAAGAAATCTCAAACGAGTATACCATTTGACTTTGCGAGAGTATAAAATGTTCGGTTACATCCGAACTTAGCCCTTCCTTACTTGTGTATATTTACATATTTTTTAGTTTTGTATATTCACTATATCCATATAGAGTAGCATAGCAGTATGAATGTTTAGACACTATACACCATACACATGTCTATAGTCTCAATAGTTTAAACTATACCTATGCTTTCTTAGAATCTAATCTAAGCGCCATCTACCAGGCTCAAATATTCTATTGAATATCTGACACAACTGTAGCGCAGTCTATCGGATCCAATGTAAAAGATTCCAAAATTAAAAACTATTTATAAATATTTAGTTATATAAACATTTTCAAATAGACCAAATTGTGAATCTAATCCATCCTCGAATCCCCTTAAACTCTAAATTTCATCAAAATGGGTCTAGCCGTCTAGGAGGAGTTTAGCGACATACACACGCACACAAGAAATATTTATCTAAAGATTATCTTTTTGCTTTTTAATTCTATTTTATTGTCAGTAACTGTATATGCCCATTGAAAGAATTGATTTTTGGAAAAAGCTAACTAGGCGTAACCCTTTAACCAAAATTTTGAAGATAAATATTTGTGAACACACAGGAGTTTCTTCTACAGATCCCTCTCCTTATCTTATGTTGTTATTCTACAAACGTTTTTTTTTTTTTTGCAGAATTCTTCCTATCATAAATCCAAGGGATGTAAATTCTGTACACGCTACGGGTGAGTAAATCTAAAAACAGTTAAAGCAATAAACGTATCACAATCCCTATCTCACATACTTCATATTAGTTTTTAAGACTGAATTAAAAAATAGTGATAATGGGATATATTTTCATATCATCAGTCTGTTCCGTGTGTCAGACCATAATACGCCGGAATGTCACATCAGTCAAGTGCAATTCTTGTACTGGCTGGTGTCACTTTCTGTCGTGTTCTGGCCTGCGCACCACACGAGAGTGGAGTGCGTCGTATGTTGCCCCATGCTGTGGGAGTCTGCCCTCGCAATCACAAACAGTGGCGTCGCCAACCAACGCCATAGTGCGACAACCGCCCATGCGGATAGCACAGCTGCAACAACCACCACCTACACGCACCCCACTCACCCCCAGGATCACGACTGGACACCCGCGACAAACGCGACTCTTACAATTTAACTGCAACGGACTCCAGAGCAAGATCGAGGAGATAGTTGCATTTATGAGCCGGGAGCGCGTAACGATAGCTGCGGTCCAAGAAACCAAGTTAAACAGCCGCTCAGATCTTCTGAGTTGTGCAGGTTTCAACGTTTTACGTAAGGATCGCGAGCGGGATAATGGTGGAGGCCTAGCCTTCATATTGCACAACACCGTGCAATATCGTCTAATCGATGTTGACATCGACCGCAGGGACACCACCCTAGAATGTCAGGGTATAGCTGTCCGGTCAGGCGATGTCGAGCTCGAAATATTTAATATATACATCCCCCCAGTTACATGTTGCCCAACAGGATATCACCCGAATATAGATGCGCTACTTCGTGGTGAAAACCGTCTGGTGCTAGGCGACTTTAACGCGCATCACGATCTTTGGCATTCCTGCCTGTCAAACGATCGTAGGGGGATGGAGCTGGCGGAACAGATAGACGATTCGACATTCTGCACAATGAACGACGAAGCCCCCACCAGAATTATGGGCACCTGTAATATCTCGCCAGATATTACCATCGCTAGCGGTGGTCTGATAAATAGTATAACCTGGCGACCTATGCTAACTCTTGCATCAGACCATCTGCCCATAATTATCTCGATCGAGAAACCTCCTGACTTTATTTCTGTGGATAACCGCACCTATGTTAACTTTAACAAAGCTAACTGGGTCGGCTTCACAGAATTTACTGAGAGCACCTTCAACGCACTATCCATTCCTACGGACGTCATCGTTGGCGAGCGTCAATTCCGCAAGGTGGTCGCTGCTGCTACAGCTCGCTTCATACCGGCTGGAAGAATAGCGGAACTCCGCCCTAATTTCCCAGCCGAAGCAGCTGTATTAGCAAATGAGCGCGACACCTTACGCCATGCCGAGCCCTGTGATCCCCGAATAAGGGATCACAATTTGGAGATTCGGCAAATGGTAAACCATCATAAGCGGACAAAATGGATAGAGCACCTGAAGTCCTGCAACCTCTCCGGTGTGAGTAAGCTTTGGACTACTGTCAAGGCCCTGTCAAATCCGAGGAAACATGACGATCGGGTTGAAATTCAATTCGATGGCCATGCCTCCTCGGACCCGAAGAAGTGCGCGAGCTACTTTAGCCGGCAGTTTATACTGCACCCTTCGACCGACAAGGCCAAACGATGTGTTACCCGACGGCCGCGCAAAATGCCAAAAGACTGCGCACCACTTACTTTCACCGATGGGGAGGTTCAGAGTGTCATCAAAAAGGCGAAATCGTCTAAATCCATCGGCCCTGACGGAATAAGCATGCTGATGTTAAAACATCTAGGCCCAACGGGAGTAAACTACCTCACCAAGGTCCTCAACCTGTCGATATCCACTCTTCAAATACCTGATGTGTGGAAAGTCGGAAGAGTGGTCCCACTGCTGAAACCTGGGAAACCCGCCAACAAAAGGGGAGTCTTATCGCCCGATAACTCTCCTTTCCCCAGTAGTGAAGACACTTGAGGCCTTGTTACTCCCGTCATTCACCCACCACCTGAGCCTAGCAGACCATCAGCATGGCTTCCGTAAAGTGCACAGTACCACCACAGCACTTAGCGTCATAAACGCCCAGATAGTTCATGGCCTGAACCAGAAGCCACCCTGCGAGAGGACGATTCTCGTAGCGTTGGACTTGTCAAAAGCTTTTGACACAGTCAATCACGCAACGCTACTTGAGGACCTGGAACAATCAACGCTCCCTCCAGGGCTGAAGCGGTGGACCATGAACTACCTGAGCGGTCGACACTCATCCGTACTATTTCGAGGTCAAAACTCCAAACTCAGGAAAATTAAACAGGGGGTTCCGCAGGGCGGTGTCCTCTCCCCGCTACTGTTTAATTTCTACATTTCGAAACTCCCCCAGCCACCAGCGGGAATTTCAATGACCTCGTACGCAGATGACTGTACGATATTGACGTCGGGCAATGGAATCGATGGCATGTGTTCAAAAGTAAACGGCTACCTCTCCGATCTTTCTCGCTTCTTTTCTGCAAGGAACTTAACACTCTCCCCCACCAAATCCACAGCGACCATCTTCACCAATTGGACGAAGGAGTACAGACTGGACCCGAACATTTCAGTCGATGGCACAAAAACTCCGACAGTAAATAACCCTAAAATTTTAGGCGTCACTTTGGACAGTCTGTGCTCTTTCACTCCTCATACGACCGCGTTAACTGCCAAAGTACAGAGCCGCAACAAAATCCTCAAGTCGCTTGCCGGCAGCTCATGGGGAAAGGACAAAGAAACGTTGTTGGCAACATACAAGGCAATCGGCCGGCCGGTCCTCAATTATGCAGCCGCAATATGGTCGCCTGGATGCAGTGACACGCAGAATAAGAAGCTTCAGACTTGTCAGAACACTGCACTCCGGACTATCACGGGGTGCCTCTTGATGTCCCCAATCGAACACCTACATAGCGAGGCCCGTATGCTTCCGGTTAAGGAACATAACGAGCTCCTCTCCAAGCAGTTTCTGCTGGGATGTTTTCGCAGAAACCACCCCTGCAGACGCCTGCTTGCAGCGGAGCAGCCTCCTAGGAACATCAAGATCTCCTTCCTTGACTACGTCGACGACATCAGACAGCACGCCGACCAGACTTCGGACGCAACTAACTTCAGACAAGCACTGACCGCCATTCACAGTGGAGCCATTAACACCTTCACCGACTCCCTTTCAGTGAATGGCGTAATACGAGTCAAACCACCACCCATTGCAGACACAGAGCTCGAGTTGCCTCGCGAATCTAGAGTGACCCTCGCGCAACTTCGTTCTGGATACTGTAGCAGGTTAAACTCCTACCTATCCAGAATAGACCCTGACATACCAAACACATGTCCTGCATGCAATGAGTCTCCGCATGACACTAACCACCTCTTTGCATGCCCAACAAACCCCACTCATCTAACACCCCTTTCCCTATGGTCCGACCCCGTCGAAACAGCTCGTTTCCTGGGCCTTCCGTTAGATGACCGCGACGACAACGATCACCCAAACGGGGATTAGATAATCGTTATAACAACAACAACAGGACGATCCTCGTAGCGTTGGACCTGTCAAAAGCTTTTGACACAGTCAATCACACAATGCTACTTGAGGACCTAGAACAATCAACGCGTTGGACCATGAACTACCTGAGCGGTCGGCATTCATCCGTACTGTTTCGAGTCCAAAACTCCAACCTTAGAAGAATTAAACAGGGGTTCCACAGGGCGGTGTCCTCTCCCCACTACTGTTTAATTTCTACATTTCGAAAATCCCCCAACCACCAGCGGGAATTTCCGTGACCTCGTACGCTGATGGCTGCACGATATTGACGCCAGGCAATGGAATCGACGGAATGTGCTCAAAAGTAAACAGCTACCTCTCCGACATGTCTCGCTTCTTCTCTGCAAGGAGTCTGACACTCTCCGCCAATAAATCCACAGCGATCATATTCACAAATTGGACGAGAGAGTAGAGACTGAACCTGAACATTTCAGTCGATGGCACAAAAATTCCGACGGTTAATAACCCTACAATTTTAGGCGTAACATTGGACAGTCTGTGCTCCTTCGCTCTTCACACGACCGCGATAACTGCCAAAGTACAGAGCCGCAACAAAGTCCCCAAATCGCTTGCCGGCAGCTCTTGGGGAAAAGACAAAGAAACGTTGTTGGCAACATACAAGACAAAAGGCCGGCCGGTCCTAAACTATGCATCATCAATATGATCGCCTGCATGTAGTGCAACGCAGACGAGGAAGCTTCAGACTTGTCAGAACACTGCACTCCGGACTATCACGGGATGTCTCTTGATGTCCCCAATAGAACACTTGCACAGTGAGGCCCTTATGCTTCCGGTTAAGAAACATAAGCTCCTCTGAAAGTGTTTTCGCAGAAATCACTCCTGCAATTGTCTGCTTGAAGCGGAACCGCCTCCTAGGAACATCAAGAGGTCATTCCTTGATTACGTCGACGACATCAGACAGTTCACTGACCGGACTTCGGACGCAAAGAACTACAGACAAGCACTGACCGCCATTCACAGTGAACCCATTAACACCTTCATCGACTCCCTCTCAATGAATGGCGTAATACGAGTCAAACCACCACCCATTGCAGACACAGAGCTCGAGTTGCCTCGCGAATCTAGAGTGACCCTCGCGCAACTTCGTTCTGGATATTGTAGCATGTATGTGTCCTGGGTGCAATGTTTCTGGGAATTCCCGTTAGATGACCTCGACGACAACCAAACTATCACTTATCATCCAAGCGGGGACTAGATAACCGTTACAACAACAACCACAACATAGATATATAAATAAACGATTGGGCTATGCGTTGCTGTGGTTATGGTCAACATTATACATTATTATAATAAGCTTACTGTATTGAATGTAAAATTATTTACGAGTAAAAACGACAACATCATTGCCTGTTTAAAAACTTAAGGAATTAAGAGTTAAACTTAAAATCTAAATTTAAAAGTTATTGCAAACTATCTTTTGGATCAAACTGTCCATAATCGCGGGCTTTGGAGTTTGAATACATTGAATATCTTTAAAGAATATATTAACAGTTTTTTTTTATACTCTCGCAACTTGTTACTACAGAGTATAATAGTTTTGTTCACCTAACGGTTGTTTGTATCACCTAAAACTAATCGAGTTAGATATAGGGTTATATATATATATATAAATGATCAGGATGAAGAAACGAGTTGAAATCCGGGTGACTGTCTGTCCGTCCGTCCGTGCAAGCTGTAACTAGAGTAAAAATTGAGATATCTTTATGAAACTTGGTACACATGTTGGGCATCCGCAGTTAAATTTTTCTTTTTAAAGTGGGCGTGGTCCGGCCCTAATAAGTTTAATGTGCATATCTGCTAAACCGCAAAAGCTATAATAACATAATTCACTGATAACAAATGTTTTTGGCACCTCTATCGACAGTGTGAAAATGGGTGAAATCGGGTGACAACCCCGCCCACTCCCCATATAACGGTACTGTTAAAAAATACCAAAAGCGCGATAAACCAAGCACTAAACACGCCAGAGACATTAAATTTTATATCTGGGAAGGCATGAGATGACTTTATAAGAACCGCGTTCAAAATTAGGTGAAAACCCATTTTTCTGGTTTTGCTTAACCGATTTCAACCAAATTCGGTATACAACATTATTTTCATATTTCTATATTATAGTGGGCGAAATCGGATTACAACCATGCCTATTTTCCATATAACACCATTTCCAATTTCATCTGATTCTTTCACTTTCTAGTATGCAAATCAAGCAAGAATGATTATATCGGGGTAAAACATTGCGTGAATAATACGTTTAAAGTATGCCACCTTGTGACCAAAAATTGTCTAAATCGAACCAAAACTGTTCAATTCCCTAGGTACTGAATAAGTGGACCCCAGTGCCTATAGTTGACTTTTTAGCGAAAATATCGGTCAATGTGTAAGATATATGTGAAAATGGGCGACCATCGAAAATCGGACTACAACCACGCCTATTTCCCTTATAACACCATTTTCAATTCCATCTGATTCTTTCACTTTCCACTATGCATATCAAGCAACAATGATTATATCGGGGTAAAACTTTGCGTGAATAATACGTTTAAAGTATGCCACCTTGTGACCAAAAATTGTCTAAATCGAACCAAAACTGTTCAAGCCCCTAAATACTAAATATATGGACACCAGTGCCTATAGTTGACCTTCTACCGAAAATATCAGTCAATCCACAAAGAAATCTCAAACGATAATACTATTTGACTTTGCGAAAGTATAAAATGTTCGGTTACATCCGAACTTAGCACTTCCTTACTTGTTTACATATATATACATTCATATATATGAACGTTTCTAACTGAATAACAATCTAGATAATTATGAACAGATGGTCTTAACCGAGATTTAGAGTAGGTCACTAGGTTATGCTATCTATCAGACCACCATTAGCACCATATATCTAGAGGCGTTTCGTCATTCATCTTGCATAATATCGAATCGTCTACTCTGTTTTTCCGAAGATCGTTGTGCGCGTCAAAGTCGTCTTGTACCAAGAGGTAATCACTTCGAAGCAGCACATATATGTTGGGGTTATATTCTGTAAGGCAACACCTTAACAGAGGTAATTTGTACATAATGATGATTTCTAGGATATTCTTGTGAAGATTGCTACTCACCGATCCCAACCACGAAATCGGCCTTTGTGGAAAGGTTTTGGAGATGTCATCTAATCCGCTGTAATAGTATTTATTTAATTTTATATGCTTCGTAGCATATTGAACAGACAAACAGTGGCTAAATTTAATATACTGAGTTGAGTGGAAAACGTCAACCAGAGGATAGGAATTCATTATATAAGGGATATGAGATTTTGACCAAGGTCTACAACAACTCCATTTATAACCAGTGCTAAACCGTTAATATAATTTCATAATTGTTAAGAAAACTTGTATATTTAATTTTATTAGGTGTATGTTGGGGGCAGAAAAAGGTCTGATCTTGTTGCATTAACCCTTGATATTGCTCAGGTATATTCGAGAACATATTTTCAAGATATTTTATAAATAAATAACTCACACACTGATCGTCATATTCTGTATAAGGTTTGTTAGAATAAAGAAAGTCACATATTTTCGGCATTATACTATACTATATCCAACATTATACGTTCAGTTAATTTCGCTTAGATATCTTGACCCGTATATACGGTATTAAGCCAACCAAAAGTTTGAAAATCTTATGTTAGGTATATGGGAGATTGGGGTAGTATTGAACCGATTTTATCTATTTTCGGCATTATCACATACTATAATGCTCACTGATTTTCATTAAGGTACCTCACATACTATCACCACCGGATTTTATCATTTTTATCCACAAAGATACACTGTTATTGGAAAAAACACTCCCTCAATTTCATTACGACTACTTACCTATTGACCGATATATGCAGTATGTATTCAATTGGAAGTTCGAAAAATTTTATATTAGGTATATGGTGGCTCTATAGGAAGTATTCTTCCGATTCAACCCATTTTTGGCATACAGGCAAACTGTTATTAGGAAAGAATTTACTCTGAATTTCAATTTTATACCTCCCAGATTGACTGATATTTTCGATAAAATGTTCGCAGTAGGAACTACGGTCGACATATTCGGTATTTAAACAGTTGTAGTCCGAATTTGACAGTTTTTCACACTATAATATAAAAATGTCGAGATAATTTTACATACCAAATTTGGTCGATATTTGTCTATTAGAAATCGATTATTATTATTAAATCTATTAGAAAGTGGGGCCTCTTAAACTGTCAGTTCTACAGAAAACTTAGAGGGACCATGTTGAAGTTTTTATGTTTTGTTGTGTAAATTGCAGTTTAGTATTTGTTATGTGTTACAGGCGGTATACCAGCTTTTATCTCACGCCTACTTCTTAAAATTGAACGGGAGAGATGACACCTGTAGATTTCTCCCGGAAATAACTAATCGGTTGGTGAATAATGATCCGTACATAAAATTGCAAATTTAAAGTTGAAATATTATATATGCTGGACGACAATAAATTATGATCATCTGACTTTTTGTTCTCACTGGGTTTAATACATCAAAACTTCTTGTATACGTATTGTACAACGGTTATTAATTTATTGCCATTATAAATACTAATAACGTTGTTAAAACAAGGGGTTGATGACAAAAGTATACGAATTTAGTTATCCAAATATTGAAAAATTACCAAAGAAATTTTTAAAAAGTTATTCCAGGCGCATATAAAATAACAAAAAACCTACTCTCAGACCGACAAAATGTGCTTACAACATTTTATAGAAGTCGGTTAAGCCGTTTCGGAAGAGTTCGATATCAAGCACTGCAACACGAAATTTTTAGACATACTTAGAATATAATTCTACCATCTACTGCGAACAACTGGACCGCTTGAAGCAGGCGATCGACCAGAAGCGTCCAGAATTGGCCAACAGGAAGGGTGTAGTGTTCCACCAGGACAACGCCAGACCACACACTTCGTTGATGACTCGTCAGAAGCTACGGGAGTTCGGATGGGAGGTTTTATCGCATCCACCACATAGCCCGGACGTAGCGCCAAGTGATTACCACCTGTTCCTGTCCATGGCGAATGCCCTTGGTGGTGTGAAGTTGAACTCAAAAGAGGCTTGTGAAAAGTGGCTGTCCGAATTCTTCGCAAATAAGGAGGGGGGCTTCTACGAGGAAGGTATTATGAAGTTGCCGTCTAGATGGAAACAGATCATCGAACAAAACGGCGCATATTTTAACTAAATCCGATCACTGTAACACTTTTTATAGAGCATTGAATGAAGAGCAAAAAAGCGGAAGGGTGATATCTGCCAACCTTATATAATGTGTTCTCGATACTTTAAATTGAAGTTGATGTATTGCACATATAATTCTTTTACGAAGGTATAGTATAATATATAGCTGCTATACAAACTGAACGATCAAAATCAAGTTCTTGTATGGAAAATTTGTTTATTTAACAAAAAAATATCTTCAAGAAAATTTGCATGGGTTATTGTCTAAGGCAGCGTTAGAATCTCTGGAAAAATTGTTTAGAGCGCATTACTATAGCAGCAGGCAGCATGCCATACAAGCTGAACTATCAAAAGCAAAGTTCTATATGGAAAACTATTTTTATTTGTTAAGGGTGCAAGTTGTTCTTTTTTCCCGTTTTTTTTTTTTTTATTAATTCGAATTCGTTTTTCGCTCCGCACATAAGCATATTCAACCTCCTAAGTGAGTGTACCTGGGAACTTGTGTATCAAGTTACATCGTCACATTTGTTGTGTGCATCATTAAGAACGTCAATGTACCATTCTTGATTATAAGTACATAATTATATTGATGCATGTGCGATTAAAAGGTGAAATATATTTTTCCAACAAGATAAAGTTTAGGTATTACCTGCTCACGCACTACATTTAAAATTCTTTGTTACTATTAGTGAATAACTGAAATACCCTATATGAAACTTTTTTGCAGATTACTTGCTGAAATATATTTGAAGATGAAATAATGTTCCATAATAGCATATCCGCACAAATTTGAACCAAATGCCAAAAATATTGCGGAAAAGTATTTTATTTTGCATATTTGCTTTAGTAATGCTTAAAATATGTCGTGAGAATTGAAAATGTCCTCCAACATATACTACGGTATAAGTTTTATAATTTAATTGTACACATTGTTGATTTAGAATTGTCTTTATCTAACAAAATATGTATCTACTTGTATATGTGTGCATCCACATATATACACAAATACATACGTATGAATTGAACGTTGATTAAAAAATGTGTCGTATCACGAACATTTAATCGACTATGCTGTATTCTACTCTATCTATTGAACACATGTATGCATAATTGAGAATGATCCTACATATTTTTTTTTTGTGCTGTATGCTGTGTAAAATTTTTTGTTCTGCTTTAGCAAATGCTTCACTGTTGCGCTGAGTTAGTGTCTCCTAGCTGCTGTCCCAAAAATGTTTCAATAATATGGTCTTATTGACTTTCTTTTGCAAATTGGTAATGATGTACTTAAATACAACCAGTACTAATTTTGTGCCAATAAATTAACTGTAGTATTTACATTCTTAAATCTGATACAAGTGTGTTTTAGTGATAAATATCTCCTGCAATATAATTTTATAAATGAGCAGTAATAGTGAAAACGGTATTAATAGGCCAAGTAAGCTATTATATCATCAGTTTTTGTCTCCTTGCGTATAATTGGATAGATGTATGTGTACATGCATATTAACGCCGGTAATATTGCATTGTGTATTTATTATGCACTTTAACCTTATTGCGATGACAGAAAATTCAGACATGGCAACTGCTAATTTTATTTTGTTGTAACAAGTATGAATATGTAAATATCTTGATGTATACTCTTTGATAAAATTAAATTATTTTATTGTAAATAATGTGGCAACGCTTTGATTCTCCACGTGCGTACACAGTCATCTCAAATAAATATGTATATATATTAATGTCGGTAGTGGGGACCATCTTAATGCTTTTAGTGCACTCATTCATGTTTGTGTATGAAGAAGGTGATTGGAGAAATTGTATGATAAAAAACAGTTAAAAACAATGTCAAGAAAATAAATAGGGAGTGAGTAATCATAGATTCCGAAGAAACATGTGCGTGAATGTTTTTACTAAATCCTTCGACACAACATGCATGTTAAATACCTCGCGTTGTCATATTTCGTTTGTATAGTGCTTAATTCAAGTTCTTACGACCTTATTTTGCACAACTATGTTCAAATTTGTGCGTATGTGTATTGTATGGTAATTACATTAAGGTAATTACACTCAAATGTAAACAAAGAGTCACCAGTCTTTAACAACTACAATATACACAATATACATGCAATATAATATATATTTATTTCTATTTTTTTGAGTCTGAGTTTACATTTTTGAGAACCACTTGCAGTGGTGCAAGAATTTCTAAAATCAAAAATATATGTAGCTCTGACGTTAATTTAAAATCGTTTTGAATCAGGTTGTATAGCCGTGTGTATTAAATTCATTAGCTGCTCAAGTTTTAGGAATTAAGTGGTTAGGTGTGGTCAGAGACATGAAAAAATGACAATTTTAAATATTTTTTGCTTTTTGGCCAGTAAATAATTTTGTTTATAAAAGTAAAAACATAGCATAATTAAATTTGAAAAAATGTATAATTTTAACAGCAATGGCTGTTTGTTTGGATCCAAATCCAACCGAAGCTCCTTGCGGTGACCATCACTAATTCTTGGAGATTCATCTAAAACAATCTGACAAAAAATAGTTTTATTAATGAATAATTTAGTGCCCGATCGAAGTTTTTTTTTTTTTATCAACAACATGGGGGCCTCTGGAAAATTTGTTCAAGCTTTTCGGGAAAAATCAAATAATGGTTTTACAAAATCGTAACTAAAAACAGAAAATTCTTCGATCCGGCACTAGTTTTAAATGTTTCCAAAAAGCTTTATAAAATTCATTGAAATCTACCGAGCAGTTTTCTAGCTACAGTGGTCACCAGTTCGAAAAACATAGTTTTGAGATAAAAGCAGTTTTACCAGTCGCTTGCAGAGCACCCGAGAACCGTTTGCTAGTTATCGGATAGCTCGAAAAGTATTTGTCCAGTTTTACTTTAAAATTAAGAGAATATTTTTAAGATATACTTTAAGAAAAGAAAAGAAAATTTTTTGGCAGATTCTGACTACCCTTAACCTCTTAGATGCATAAGCTGCTCAAGTTTATTAATATGTCAGTTGAAGCTATTCAACTTCAGAACAACTAAACCCTGTTTGTTTTAGATATTACGATTTAACTTACTGGATTACTTTATACCGTTTAGATTCGTCGTTATGTGTGGTATTTTAAAGAAATTAAGTGGTCTTATTTTCTTGCTAGCATTGTGTCATTCAGCAGGGAAAATATGGTTATCGCAATGTACCACACAATAAATATATTGAATTAGTTATGTTGATCTTAATGAAACAAAGTCAGTACTATAAGACTTTAAGTGAGTTAATAAGACGCCAAATATGATCGTGATCCATTGAAATTTTCCTAGAATAATGACTTATGAACGAATTTATTTTATTTTATTAGTTTCACCTGTTTGTTTGTTGTACCAACATTGCATGGTACTGAAACTGAATGGCAAAAGAACCAACAGTTTGATATGTACTGCACAAAAAATCACCTGAAACTATGTAGTTAAAAACATCGACTATGCTGTCGTTCCCTTCTTTTTCCCAACCTCAGATCGCCCGTAAATTATTTTTCCCTATATGCTTGTTATTTTATTTTTCGTTTCCGATGGGTTTCATCCTAATAAACGGCGGGAAAGTTGGAAATAACTATACACGGTGTATTGGGGTAAAGAAAAGTCTGGGCTTATTTCACTAACTTTGGCATTATTCAGGTATACTCGAGAACATACCTTCAAGCAATTTTAAATAATTAACTCACACACTGGCCGACATATTCGGCATAAGGTTTGTAAGAATAACGAAAATTATTATACGTTGTATATAGGAGTTGGGGTAGTTCGTAGATTTATTTCATATATTTTCGGCATTAAACATATCTAATATTATACGTTAAGTATATAGGTATGAAGCCAATCGGAAGTTTAAAAATCTTGTATTAGGTATATTAAAGATAGGGGTAGTATTGGCCCGATTGTTATCTATTTTAGGGGCAAAGATCCAATAGAGCCGATATCTGCGCTATAAAGTCAGACAAAAGTTCGAAAATATTTCTATTAGGTATAGCCGGCCTAAGGGAAGTATTGACCAGATTCTAACCATTTTTAACATACAAGTACATACTTACTATAATCAGGAAAGGATTATCTCCGAATTTCAATTACCTATCTTACACATAGAACGATAGGCACTGGTCTCCGGTATCTGGGGGCTTGAAGAGTTATGATCATATTTTGACAATTTTGGACATGAGATGGAATACCTTAAAGGAACTATTTGTGCAAAGTTTTATCCCGACAAAGGTGCTTGATTTGTATGCTGGAAAGTGAAAGAATCAAATGGAATTTATATTGTTATATGGAAAGTAGTCGTGGTTTATGTCCGATTTCGCCCATTTTCACATTAACATAGGATTGTTAGGATAATGCTGCTCAGCTACAGAAACAAAAATTTCAACAGCTAAAATTTATAGTTACGATACAATAAATTGTTACGTTTTTTATTTATTAAGAGAAAGCAATAAAGTCTCTTTAATTTTGAAGTCAAACAAGATAAGTCAAACGTGCAGGAATGAGAATTAAAATCATGTCATATACGGCGGAATGATATACAGGATTTTAACAGTAAAGGTCTAAACTGCCTTGAAAAGCGAACCGGGATATTAAATTTTATTTCAGACAGGAGAAAAGAACTGCAAACTGTTTCATTCAAGATTTTCACTAAGAATATTATGCCAAGCATTTTCCTAAATCCTTTAGACCAACGTTTAAAAAAACTTAAGATACCTTTTGCTTTCAAGACCATAGTATCATTGTGAAGACTAAAATTAAGCTTAGGGTCCATATTAACTCCCAAATCAACAAAGTTAAAAACTAGCTCTAGACTATGCTTTTTATTACATGGGGGTGCACTGATCTACTGGAAAAGTACATCGTCTTACATTGAGATTTAATGGCAAATCATTTTTATTACACCAAGCAACCAGCTAGTTTAAGTCAACATACACACTTTCATCAATTGAAGTGTATGATTTTAAAGCTTTACGTCGTCGGCGTGTAATAAAATTGTTGAGACTTTTATTACAGAAGAGATATCGTTAATAAACAACAAGAACAGAATCGGGACAAGATGACTACCTTGCGGGACACCTGAAGAGACATTAATTGTATCTGAAAGAGTATCCTCAAATATCACTCGTTGTGTTCTATTATAAAGATAAGAAGCTACCCATTGAAAAAATCTGATAGCCCAGAAGATCAAGTTTATATATGAGAGTCGAGAAATTTACTTTATCGAAAGCTTTGCTAAAGTCCGTGTATATAACATCCGTATGCTTATGTTCCCTAAAACCCAATGATACATGGTTTACAAATTCAAGCAAGTTAGAGTCGATTTTACGAAATCCCTACTGAGATAAGGAAATTAACGGAGAAATTGAAAAAGTTATATGGTCTGCAGTGATAGCTTTAAAAAGTTCACGTATAACTGATAGTTTTGCAATACCTCTATAGTTTTCAATGTTGGACCTAAGTCCGCTTTTATGCAAAGGGATTATAAATTTCTGTTTCAATATACCGTGTTTAAGAGAGGAATTAAATATCCTTTTAAAAGGCAAGTAAATAAATGTTGGCACTATTTTTTATGATGGTTTTAATTTATTTCTTCTTCAGAAATAATTGGAGCGTTAATTAAAGTATACGGGCACAGCACTTGCTGGTAGGAAAAAGTTTTAGGAGAATTTTTGTATTTCATCGCACATCTTAAAGCCACCATTCCTACAAAGTTTTATCCGGATACATTGATTGGTTCTTGATTTGTATACTGGAAAGTGAAAAATTCAGAAGGAATTTAAAACTGTGATTTATGGGAGTTGTCGTGGTCTTTTTTTTTAGAAGAAATGGTGGGGCTATCGTACGGTTTCACCTATTTTCCCACGGTTGTTAGAGGTGTCAAAAGTATTTTTCCTGTGCAAATTTGGTTGATTATCTTGAATGGCTTGGGAGATAGATACATTAAACCTACTATGGGGCGCGGCCCAGAGATGCCACTCATTAATGCGATTCGTTGTATCAAATATCTTAATTTGCTTCATAGTAATGGCAATTAATAGGTATTCGATTAATGGTGTTTGGTGAGCGTACTGATTTTCTTATGTGGCCAAGGAATATGCGTTCCACGTTTCATGTTTATATATACATATTTAAATTGTTGCTCAAGTTATAGCTTGCACGGGCAGGCGGACAGAATTCTGTCGCTTAAAGAGCTCGTGACGCATTTCAATAATATTTAAAAAAATGGAAACCAAAGGAAAAGAAATTAGTCTGTCGGAAAGAAAAATTATCATAAAGTTGTGGAAAGATGGCGAAATTTTCAGAAAAATTGGGCAAACTATTGGAAGAACGTATTCTTCTGTCCAGCGCGTCGTAAACACTGGCCGTCCGAAAATATTATCAGCCCGGGAAGAATGGAAAATAATAAATATGGTGAAAGTTAACCCTCGAATTACGTCCACAAAGATTATTGAAAACGTAAATATAACCATCAACAAAACAATTTGTGCCAAAACTGCTAGAAAAATTTTACGAAAAGTGGATATCATGGTAGAGTCGCTCGAAAGAAACCATATACCTATTTCACTTGTAAACAGGCAAAAGCGCATTGAATTTGCTCATAATTATATAAATAAGTCGCCAAAATTCTGGAGACAAGTAATATTTTCGGATGAATTTAAATTTTGCATTTTTGGTATAAAAGGTCGACAAATTGTGTGGCGCAAGTCAGGAACTGCCCTTGAAAAGAAAAATCTTGTTGGTACAGTTAAACACGGAGGTGGCGGAATTATGGTGAGGGGTTGCATGGCTGCTGGTGGTGTGGGTCAGCTAGAATTTATTGAATCCACAATGGATAAATGGGGTTATTTGAACAATTAAAAAAACAGTTTGAAACAAAGTGCGGAGAATCTTGGATTATCTTCGACGTTTTGGTTCCAACAAGATAATGACCCGAAGCATACTGCGGAAATAGTTAGACTTTGGCTCCTGTATAATGCTCCTAGACAACTTAAAACGCCCCCTCAATCACCTTACCTCAATCCTATTGAGCATTTTTGGATCTGTTGGAAAAAAGAATTCGTCAGCATACAATAACAAGTAAAGAGGCTTTGCAAGGTGTTATGAAAGAAGAATGGTCGCAGATTATAGCTGAGGAAACAGATAAGTTGGAAAGATCAATGTCAAACCGATTGAGCGAGGTTTTAAAACAACGCGGCTATTCAACAAAATATTGAATTTAATTTTTTTTAATCATTTTTAACACTTTTGTAACTAATTTTAAAGCTGAACGCAGACTTAATGGTGCCAATGTTTACTTCTCCTTACACCAAAATCCCGTTATCACAAAAATGAAAATAGGAATATACATTTTTATACTCTCGCAACCTGTTGCTACAGAGTATAATAGTTTTGTTCACTTAACGGTTGTTTGTATCACCTAAAACTAATCGAGTTAGATATAGGGTTATGTATATATAAATGATCAGGATGAAGAGACGAGTTGAAATCCGGGTGACTGTCTGTCCGTCCGTGCAAGCTCTAACTTGAGTAAAAATTGAGATATCTTTATGAAACTTGGTAGACATGTTTCTTGGTACCGTGAGACGGTTGGTGTTGCAGATGGGCGTAATCGGACCATTGCCACGCCCACAAAATGCCATTAATCAAAAACAAATAAATTGCCATAACTAAGCTCCGCAATAAGATACAAGACTGTTATGTCGTACACAGGATCACATTAGGGAGGGGCATATGCAGTTACATTTTTTTTTAAGTGGGCGTGGTCCCGCCTCTAATAGCTTTAACGTGCATATCTCCTAAACCGCTAATGCTATAATAACAAAATTCACTGGAAGCAAATGTTTTTAGCACTTCTATTGACGGTGTGAAAATAGTTGAAATCGGGTGGCAACTCCGCCCACTCCCCATATAACGGTACTGTTAAAAACTACTAAAAGCGCGATAAATCAAGCACTAAACACGCCAGTGACATTAAATTTTATCTCAGGGATGGTATGAGATGACATTATAGGAACCGCGTTAAAAATTAGTCAGTGGGCGTGGCACAGCTCACTTTTAGGTGAAAACCCATATCTTGAGATCTGCTTAACCGATTTCAACCAAATTCGGTGTATAACGTTCTTTTCATGTTTCTATGTCATAGTGCGAAAATGGGGGGCGAAATCGGACTAACACCACGCCTACTTCCCATATAACACCATTTTAAATTAAATCTGATTCTTTCACTTTCCACTATGCAAATCAGGCAACAATGACTGTATCGGGATAAAACTTTGCGTGAATAATGCGATTAAAGTATGCCACCTTGTGGCCAAAAATTGTCTAAATCGAACCAAAACTGTTTAAGCCCCTAAGTATTAAATATGTGGACCCCAGTGCCTATAGTTGACCTTCTACCGAAAATATCAGTCAATCCACAAAGAAATCTCAAACGAGTATACTATTTGACTTTGCGAGAGTATAAAATGTTCGGTTACATCCGAACTTAGCCCTTCCTTACTTGTTGTTTTTGCATTTTGAACTTAAAAATATAAAAAAAAAATACATGTAGAAAATTTGAACTGAATTAGCTATTTACATTTTGTTTTTACTTCACTTAAAAAATAGTGTCGACTTAAGACTTTATTGGCTATGTGTATACATATCCCTAAATCTATTTCGATTTTTCGTTTTAGGTGATACAAACAAGAGTTGGGTAAACAAAACTAGAGTAACATGTTGCAAGAGTACAAAAGATAAAAAATACGCTTTTAAAGCACTTCAAACTAAAAAGTGAAAAATAATTCGTGATATAAACTGACAGTAATATTGACCGAAAAAGACTTGTATTATTGTGGGAAGTGTGGGGTGCTTTGTGCCTTATTTTTCATATATCGATCATACCACACTTTGCTCTCAATAATAAAAGTATTTTTCGGTCAATATTACTGTCAGTTTATGTTAAGAACAATTTTTTGTCTTTTTAGTTTGAAGGCCATTAAAATCGTGTTTTTTAGTTGTTTAAGCTATGTTGATTGTACTCTTGCAAACTGTTGTAACGGAGTATACTGATTTTATTCTCCTAACGGTTGTTTATAACACCTTAAATTAATCGAGAATACAGTGTTATATATATCAAAATGATCGGGACGAGGTGACGGATTGATGTCGGTCTGCTCGTCCGTTAGTCTGTGCAGGCGATGACTGGAGTAGTAATTGAGATATCCTTATGAAATTTTAAACTCGTCTTCCTTGGTACACTAGGTACATGCCGTTAATAGAAAACTTACTTAGTTCAATGTGTATTTTTTTTTTGTATATTTAACGTACTCCTACGTACTCATGTTTATTTACTTATGCTGAGCAACAACACAAAAAAGTCTCTCAGCCAGCATATGACATTATCCGATTGTAGCAGATCTCCGAAGAGTAAGTGGCAAATATACTACTTTGTTCTTCTTTGTCCGATCTTTTTGCATACATAACTAAGAAAAATACTCAAGTAAGCTTGAGGTGTACCCTTTGTTTCGGTGCACCGCCTCAGTTCTGGTATGTACATATGTATATGCTACATTCACTAGCAGTCAAGTCTACGCTCCTATGCAAAATAAATGTTTACTGCTTTAAATCTAAGGCATCATTGCTTAAATAAGTGAAATTTTTATACTCCTGCAACATGTTGCTACATAGTATAGTAGTTTGGTTTACCTAAGGGTTGTTTGTATTACCTCAAATTAATCGAGTTAGATGTAGGATTATATATTATAAATGATCAGGATGACGAGACGAGTTGAAATTCGGATGTCTGTCCGTCCGTGCAAGCTGTAACTTGAGTAAAAATTAAGATGTCTTGGTGAAACTTGGTGCACATGCTTCTTGGCAACGTTAGACGGTTGATATTGTAGATGGGTAAATTGCCATAACTAAGCTCCATAATAAGACTGCTATTTGGTACAACGAATCGCATTAGGGAAGGGCATCTTCAGTTGAAATGTTGTTTTAAGTAGGCGTGGCCCCGCCCTATAATAGGTTTAATGTGCATATCTCCGAAACGACTAAAGCTTTAATAACCAAATTCACTCAAGACAAATCTTGTTAGCACTTCTACCGACAGTGTGAAATCGGGTAATAACTCCGCCCACCCTCCATGCGGCTCTGATTAAAACTACTAAAAGTGCGATAGCTCATTAAATCAGTCTGAGAGTTTGAATTTTACACCTAGGATGATACATATAAGCTTTATAGGTGCCAATACAAAAATTTCATCTTAAGGTGATCGGGTTCTACTAAACTGATTTCAATCAAATTCGGTATGTAACATTCTTCTGACATTGCTATGTTACAGTGTAAAAATGAGTCGGGTCAATACTTCCCTTAGCCTCCATATACCTAACATAGAGTTTTTCGAACTTCTGGGGGACTTTATACCGCATATATCGGCCAATATGTGAGTTATGCAATAAAAATGAGAGAGCGTGATTTACTCATAACAGTGTATCTTTGTTCCTAAAATTGATAAAATCGGGTGAAAACTTGACCTAGCCTCGATATAACTAATATCAGGATTATCGAACATCCGGTTGACTTTACTGTATATGATTGGTGATGGTATGTGAGGTACATGAATGAAGTCCTGAAAGCATTTCATTACTCTGAGGCATGTTAATAGTATGTGGTATTGACAGAAATACATAAAATCGGGTCAATACTTCCACAAACTCCCATATATTGCATATAATGATTTTCGTATTTCTAACAAGTTTTATGCTGAATCTGTCGTTCAAGCCCCAATATACTCCATATAATGACTTCTGTCTTTGCACCTGACTTTAAGGTCAGGTTGGTCAAAATGTGATATTTTAATGAAATTAAATGGACAAGTTTTCATAAAAATGATTTGGCATTGAATTATAATATATACCTTGGTCTAATCCTCATATCCCAAATGCAATGAATTCCGATCCTCTGGTTGATAGTAATTTTAGCCTTTTTAGTCGAGTTAAAATCATATACATATATCTCATTTGAAGGTGTTTTTAATATAATTTTGGCTGACACGAACTAAAATATAGCAATAAAACTGAGTCTAAGTTTATGGCCTTTAATATTAATCAAGAAGATACCAAATTTGATTGTAATTTATTAACGATTTCATCGAATAATGGATGTTTTATTCTTACGCAAAATTGTTTAATATAAAGTTTGCCAGCACCTGAGGGAATTTATCGGGCTTTGATTCGGGCAAGTTGCAAGAGTATAAAATTATCGGTTAACCCGAACTTAACCCTTCTTTACTTGTTTATATATGCTATTGTTCTCAGTAAGAGAATGTTTTGAATAATTGTCCGAACTGATGTGCAAGTTCTACCAATGGTGTATGTTATTTGGGTGTTATTTATATTGGCATGATTATTACCGTTAGCATCTTAGCTTACTGAGGATAATAGTTATTTAGCAATGATTCCTAAGATTTTAAGCAGTAAACATTTATTTTGCAAAGGAGCGTAGACCTATGACTACTAGTGTACCTATATGTGTTGTAAACAAAGTGGATTTGAAAAAAAATTGTTAAACAGTAATAAACTGATTTATTTATAAAATATTAGACTTAGCGTCTCTGTTTATATAAATCTGAATTTTTCTCTAAAGTTGTATATATGTATGTAAATGATTAAAAATTAATTATTTGTCATTTTAACAAAAAAAAAGTTTGATCGATAGATGCTCAAAATATTCTAAAATGAATAATACAACTTTTACAAAAATGTTTACAGTTCTCAATAAGCAACGCTCAAAACTCTAAAAATACAAAATAGAAAGCAAATACATGGGTACACCGGCTACTGATCATGTCTATTTTTTTTGTATTTGGCTCTGCCTGTCATGAATTTTGTTTTACATTTTTCATTTTTTGGCAAGTAAGATCGGCACAAGTCTGTGCAAATAAAAACGAAGAGTGTATAAAAGAAATACAACTTTGGGATATCGGTAGACTCCTTTAAATGACAATTTGTTTCTGATCGCTTATTGACCTCTTTGCTGTCATTTCCACAACTAAATGGAGTGGAGTAAGATCTAGAATCACCTATAGTGCAGCGATTGGGCACGTGCACATGGCAGTAGTGATACATACGCATGCCAGCCTCTGCTCTTACGTCAAGGAGTATTACATAGACATTTAATAAAAATTGACCAGAAACGGGATTTAGTTTCAACTTGATGAATTCTTTAATTTGAGCAAATTTAAAAATCAACTGTTTGTAACAAACAAAATCGATTTACGCAATGTTATCAAGAGGAAGAGAATACTTCTACCGTGAACAACTTAATTATCTTAATGACACGTGGTCTACGTCTAAGTCATTGTATCAATTCAAATGCTGATACACTGAATATTTATTAGCGTCGTTTAACTTCTTCGTTTGAAAAAATCGTTTTTTTTTTTTTACTATTCACGTCGCTGAACTCGTTTTTTCAGAAATAGTGGTGTTTTAAAGTTTTGGCATGATTCTGACAAAACTATAAAATTTATTTGAAATATTGTTTCAGATTTACAAAACATCCCGCTATGTTTAGACATGAGCTTTTTTGGCGATAATTTTTTCTTGATTAATTACAGTCTTTTAGCTTTTTGTACTTCTTTTAAATTGCTGCCCTTTTCAGATTTTAAAATATTTAAAAAGCTTACGCCCACTTTCAGAAGGGAGGTGTCGGTACTGATATTTAAAGATTTGGTTTCAAATTCAATAATATTACATCTATTAGGTTTAGGTTTTATTGATTTTTCAAAAGATGATAAATTTGTGTACATTTGTCCGATTTAAGTCAAATATGCGCCGTTTTGTTCGTAAACTTGTTGCTAACGAGATGGCAACTTCATTATACCCCTTTCGTAGAAGGCTGCGTCCCTATTGGCAAAAAACTCGGAGAGCCAATTTTCACAGGCCTCTCTTGAGGCCAACTTCTCACCATTAAGCACGTTCGCCATGGACAGGAAAAGATGATAATCACTTGGTGCCAGGTCCGGACTATAAGGTGGGTGCATTAGGACCTCCCATCCGAGCTCCCTGGCGTTGTCCTGATGGAACACAATTCGGCCTCTGTTGACCAAAGATGGTCTTTTCTGGATGAGTGCTGCCTTCAAGCGGTCCACTTGGTAGTAGAGGGCCGAATTGAGCGTTTGGCCATAGGGGAGCAGCTCGTAGTAGATGATTCCTTGCCAATCCCACTAAACACACAGCAAAACCTTCCTGGCCGTCAATCTGGTCTTGGCCACCGTCTTGGCCGCTTCCCCGAGCTTTGACCACGACCGTTTGCGCTCGATGTTGTCGTAAGTGACCCATTTTTCATCGCCAGTCACAATCCGCTTCAGAAACGGGTCGATTTTGTTGTGATTCAGCAGCGATTCGCAGATGGAAATGCTGTCCATCATGATTTTTTACGTTAGTTCGTGTGGCACCCAAACAATCGAGCTTCTTTTTGAATCCAAGGTTATGCAAATGGTTCCAAACGGTTTTCTGGCTTATCTTCAGTTCCTCAGCAATTAAATAAGTGCTCACACGACGGTCTGTTTCCACTATTTCCATGATTTTATCGCAATATTCGACAACAGGCCTCTCGACACGTGGTGCATCTTTAACATCGAAACTACCGGAACGGAACCTAGCAAATCACTTTTGTGCTACATGTTCGTTTACAGTATCGGGCCCATAAACTAAATTAATTTTTTCAGCTGCTTTGGCTGCTTTTTCGCCTTGATCGAAGAAAATTTGTAATATATAGCGAATTTTCTCTTTGCTCGTGTCCATCTTTGACGAGCGCTCACAACGTACTGAGTCAATCAATCGAAAAACTGTCAAAGACATTTAGGGCGAATAAACGCGTTTTCAGCGCCGTATAGTATGACATGATGCGACACGTAACACTAATGCTATGGACAATAACGTCATCTCTTAGATATAAATCGAACGAATATTTTACTTGACCTAATATATCTCACGTATTGACCGATATTTTCTGTAAAAGAGCACTGAGATCTATATATAATATTAGGTATCTAATGGCTTGAGAAGTTATTGTCCGATTTTGAAAACTTTTAGACACGAGATGGCATATCTTTAAGGTACTATTCGTACAAAGCTTTTTCCGATATATTCGTTGGTGCTTTTTTTATGTACTGTAAAGTTATGTAGTCTAGTGATGGAGTTTAAAATTATGATATATGGGAGGTAAGCGTGGTCGTGACATAAGAATGTCAGTATAATACTATGTACCAAATTTAGTTGGATTTGGCTGAGCAGTTCTTGAAGTAGAGAACTTCTGCCAAACGTGGGCAGTGCCATGCCCATTTTGCAAATTTTACACTGATTCCTATAAAAAGCTTCCGTACCATATTTACTTTGACGCGATATATTTGATGCTTTTCGGTAATGAATTAACGCACGTTTAGTAGTTTTCAACGCAACCGTTATATTAGGGGATGATTCTTGTCTTCAGTAAGATTGGTTGATATAGCTTTTGTGGTTTGTGAGATATGTACATTAAACGTATTAGAGGATGGGTTACGTCCACTTTTACATATGCTTTTAGTATTTTGATGCTTTGTCCTAACTCACAGTTGTATGTCACATACTATCCTTCAAAATTAAATAAAATATCGTGTTGTTTTATGTTTCAGAAACCGAATCGAGTGATATATTACCATCAATGCAACATGTTCATTGTCAGCCACATACAACATCGCACATAGAAGAAGTTGTGTCTGCAAAATCTGACTGCGTTCGACAGCAACTGCCCTTTTTACAAACCCATCAACAACAATCACACCATCTCGTGTCACAAACAAAAGAACATCTAGAGCAAGAAATATCAGCAGATGTAAATATTATTACGGACGTAATTAATAGCAACGTGTGCAAAGAAAGGGGTTCTAGAGACGGAAATCATACACAACAGAAACAAAATTCCAGCCCAACGTTGACTACTACAGTTGACTCATCAATTAGTGTTCCGAGTTCAGTAGCATCGGGAGCTAATAAAGATTCAGTGTCTTCAGAATTGCAGCAGCAACTTCAAAATTTTGAATATAATAGGGATGTGGATCTAGAAGAACCTGTAACAACTTTAAGCCTCTCGAATGCCATCGGTAGCAGCGTACCTGAAATTTTGACGCATATAGATGTTACACACCTGCAGGAGACCAATCTACCAGCACGAAGTATGCAACTTACACGGGAAACACCGGATGGAATAAAAGGGAATAAAAATATTTCTAATATTAATAGTGGCACGGAGCAATCTTCCGAAAGTAATCATGTTGAATTTGAGACCAAAAATGTGCCATCATCTTGTGAAGCACAGAATACTAGTGATTGGGAAGATAACTCTAAAGTGGATTACAACATCAATAATGTAAACAAAAGTCAGACATTACCGTTCAATAAAAATGAAGAAGACGAGGACACAGCTCAAACTCAAATCGTTCAGTCTCAGTGTTCAAAATCCGGACATTCTGAGAGGGCGAATGAATGGGACGAAACTGATCATCAACGGCTTATGGAAAATTCCGAATCTAGTGGAGTTGCGGAGTTGACAACAAATGCTAAAAAATTGACATCCGAAACAGCGGAAGTAGAAGATGCTGCCAATGACATTAAAAATAGTAATACTAGCATCGAAAAGAATATAGTTGCGAAGGAAGAGGAGTCTACCAGTAATATTACTTCTTCAGATAATAACAACGCCTCTTGTGTTGCTGATCAATCTGCAGTGCCACAATTTCTGATTAGCTATAATGAGGGTCAGTGGTCACCCAACAATCCGTCAGGGAAAAAGCAGTACGACAGAGTACAACTTCTAAAATTACGTGAGGCGATAGCATCTCGTCGGCAACCTGAAGTTAAGAATGTATCAATATTACCTACGCCTAATTTGATGCCATCCTTTATTCGAAACCCAAAGCGTGTTCATTCGGTCGGTTCTTTAAGCACTAATCGCGGTGTTACTGGAAATGTATCTGGACCCGATGGTTATGGAAATAAGCAAACATCTATGTCAGGAGTACATGGACGTGGGAGCATGAAAGGTAAAAATGATAATGACAATTTTTATAACAATTTTAAAAGTTTTCGCAGATTTTGTTTTATTATTAATATAAAGAATATAATACATACTTAACTCTAATTTCTTTTAAAAGGAATGATAGTTGTGGATATTTCACTCAACCAGCATGTTAAATTAAATGAAAGTGACAATGCCTGGTGCCCTAGAATATTGGTTAAAGATGATGTCGAGGTTGATCCAGAGGCTCAATCAAAGCGTGAAAAGGAAGAACTTATACGTCGTGTCCGTGGAATATTAAATAAGCTGACACCTGAAAAGTTTGATGCTTTAGTCGAAGAAATAATCAAACTGAAAATTGATACACCTGATAAAATGGAAGATGTAATGGTTCTTGTATTTGAAAAAGCGATAGATGAACCAAATTTTTCAGTCTCGTATGCTCGTTTATGTCATCGTTTGATTTCCGAGGTAAAGAGGCGAGACGAACGAATGGAAAGTGGTACGAAGACGAACCTTGCCCAATTCCGCGCAGCATTGTTGGACAAAACTGAACGCGAATTTACATATAATGTTACGAAAAGTATTGCAAAAGAGAAGAAACTTCAGCCAATTATTGATAAAATTGCAGAATGTAACGATCCAATAGAAAAGGCTGAATTGGAGGCGCAGCTAGAAGAAGAGGAACGGAAAATTCGCCGTCGCTCAGGTGGTACAGTACGTTTCATCGGAGAACTTTTTAAAATCTCTATGCTTACCGGAAATATTATCAATTCTTGCATTGACGGTCTGTTAAATCCGAATTCGGAAGATCAGCTTGAATGTTTGTGTAAGCTTTTAACAACGGTTGGAGACAAATTTGAACAAACACCAATTAACACAAAAGAATCAACACGTTGTTATTCGTTAGAAAAGACCATGAGCCGCATGCAAGCGATAGCATCGAAAACTGAGAAAGAAGGAGCAAAAGTTAGCTCCCGTGTCCGTTTTATGTTGCAAGATGTGATTGATTTGCGTCGAGACAAATGGCAGTCGAAACGAAACGAAGCACCTAAGACAATGGGGCAGGTAGAGAAAGAAATGAAAACTGAACAATTATCTTCACGATATCTTAACTATGCTGGGTCGATGTCAGGCGGGGGAAGCGGCGGTTCTAATGGACCGTCTTCGTTAGGTTCAGGTGGCAAACGAGATGAACGTGTAGGTGGTGGTAGATTCAACGAAACACGGTCCGGGTACGGAGGCAGTCATAGTCAACGAGGAGATACTGGCAACATGAGACGTCAGCAACCAATTGGTGGAAATAGTGGCAATAATAGTGCAAGCGGCATGCATTTTAATTCTAATGGCGACGACAGCACATGGCACGTTCAAACCAGTAAAGGAGGAAGTCGTGTTTTGGATCCTCTGAAACTGGAGGGTTTGGTTAGTATGCTTCTTCTATAACACTTTGGTGAACCTTGTATTTAAACATATTGATTGCAGTCAACCGCCAATAATTTTGATAACAAAAAAATGGGCGGTGTAGGTCTTTTTGTTTGGTCAAATGGCTCAAGGCAATCTTCAACACCTTCATCCACACCTACGAATTCGTTTGCAGCTTTATCTACACTTAATGATACTAGTAGAAGTAATGATAGAGATCGAAGTGGACCACGTAATAAAGGTTCCTACAACAAAGGATCTATAGAACGTGACCGTTATGGTAGTATCATTTATTATAAGCAATATGTATATATATATATAAAGTATTAAAATTCTTTGGCGTGTAGGAATGCTCCCACGATCTGGTTCCTCGCAAACGTCGCGAGAGAGTTCATCGTCACGAGGCCCACAACAAACACGCTCAGCCTTGACTACGACGGCAATACCGAAGACATCAAGCCATACTAAATACACACAACAGCAAATGTCATCCAACAGGATTTCAACTAAGGTATAATCAATTGTTTGCAGAAATACAAATATAGAAGAAAGTCGTGATAGATATTAATAGCTTTATTTTTTGTTTTAGCTTTCAGGTACGGGATCATCTTTATATCCTCAACGCGGAATTGATTCGTATTCCCATTCAAATCTGCAAACGGATAGTAGTAGTAGCAGTGGAAAACTTATTGAGCCACCGGCGGCTGTGTTTGAAAAGCTCAACGACGAAGATATTCTAGTCATAAAATCGGTTGTTTCAGATATGGTAGACATAGGATCGAGTAATAAAACACTAAGAAATTCAGTAGAATCCTGTATTCTGCGAGTAAGAGAGAATCAGCGCTGTGCTCTCTTGTCTTACATAATGACAGATTATTTGCATTTGCGACATATAGGAAAACTGCAAAGACGATATTTAGGCAATGTAGTCGTATATTTAATTCACAGCAATTTTATATCTGTTAAACATTTTAAATTAGCTTACAAGCACTTTTGCGAAATAGCCAGTGACTTATCGGTTGATATTCCTAACCTCTGGGAGTATATCATTCAATTCACAGGTAATTATGTATGAGTTAACACCTATTACAAATATAACTTTTATTTTATTTTTAATTTTATAGGGCCATTAATCAGCAGAAAGCATATATCAATATCTGATTTGTGGAACAAACAATTAAAAGAAATCTCAAGTGATGACTCACGCTTTGGAAAAAAGTTTTCAAAAACATATTTAGATTATTGCTTGAGTCAAATCGGTCCTAGTTTCACGCGATCAATGTGGAAGAAATCAAACTGCAAATGGACAGATTTCATGCCTGATGGTGACGTCCACAGTTTTATACAAACAAATGTGAGTAATTTAATTGTTACCAATTTATAACTCAACAATTTGGTTTATATTGTCATACAGAAATTTGAATACATTGAGAACGATAAACTACAGCCTTCAATAGTAATAAACGGGTCTAAAGAGGACCATATAGCCGCAGTTGCAGAAAGCGTCGAACATTTACTAAATGAGGAAGCACCGGCAGATTGTATAATAGATTACATTAACGTAAGCAATTTTTTGAGCTGCCTAATCATAAAAAATCATAAATTATATATATATTTTTTTAGGGAAACATTGTTGATATTGATAAACAGTTTATCAGAAGTTTGGCAACTAAGTTATGTGATTTTGCGATTTCATACCGGGAAAATAGTTACAAATTGGATGTGAACTGCTTCCAAAAGGTTTGCATTCCTGTTTTACACCGGTATATTGACTCAAAAGAAGGATTTGAATTGGAATGCTTGTACGCCATGCAGCTATTGGTAGCACGGTTGGAACACCCCAGAGGTAGAATCCGCTTGTTGTTTCAACTCTTCACTACATAATATATTCTTTTTGTAGGTCTGCTCAGTGACCTCTTCGGGGAACTATACGATGCTGATGTAATACCGCAAGATTCATTTATTAAATGGCGAGACTCGAAAGATCAATCAGCTGGCAAAGGTATACTCCTTTAAAAGTATTTTTTACAAGCCCGCAAGCTAATTTTAAATTCTTTAGGTGTTGCATGCAAAGGACTTAATCCATTTTTTACTCATATACTTAGCAGTGAGACCAGCGACGAAAATAATTAACGAATCAACAAATTCACGTATACAGAAGCCTTTCGATGAAGACGTATGTTTAATGTGTATACAATTGGGTCGCATTTAAGCTATTGTAAAACCATTAGCACATACTATTCTATGTAAATACGTGAAGTAATCTAAAAAAAAACGATAAATGATATACATATATTTTGCACCGTTAAGTAAAAAATTTCAAAGTTTGAGTGAAAATAACTTAACCTCTCACCTATTTTAAAATAAAACGAATGGAACACGGAAGTTTATATACAATATGGAAATAGTGTTATAAGCTTATCTTATATAATTATTATGGATTCAAATTAAGAAAACCACAATATATTAAATTGTAAGAAAATGAAGTTATTGATAGTAGTGAAGCGTATATTTCAAACGAATCATGCTAAGAACTAAATCATCTTTGAAGCTTATACTGGCGTTCAAGATAAATCTCTAAGAGATTAATCATGTAAAATATAATAATTAAGCTTATTGTAAACAAGTTTTTAAATAAATATATATAAATCATTAACTGAATGAAAAAATGAATTTAAATTGTTAAGGGGGGGTCCACCCCACTTTTTTTTTTCTTTGTTTTGGACAAAGTTGTTTTTTTTTTATGATTCAGCATTGAAAAATACGCACGACTCCAAATTTCACTTTTATACGATTATTTTTAATCGTTATTTTTATATTATTCTTTTCCATCCACAGATGGCAATCGAATATAACACTTGTAGTATAATATAATTATCATGTATAGTTCTATCAACCAATCAGTTATCCCCGCCAAGTCGGATTCCTATTTCTATAATCAAATAATTTGGGTCGTGTATATAAGGTCAATCTAAGGCAGATTGAGTGTTTTATCTGCCACTGTAGTTGGTAAATGTCACTGGACCATTGTCAATTCAAAATATACGTAAAGTAAATGAGCAACAGTATCTAACGTTTAAAGGTGCATGCCTTGCACTGGCTTGCTAGAAAGTGACAATCATTGGGGCAGTATGATAACTGAAGCAGCATTAAACTGCACAGGAACACATTCGTCTACTATTTGCTATAGTTTTGATCACATTAATTCGATGACTTATGTTATACTGTATCGACATCGTACAATGCGCAACGATTTAAAGATATTGTGACAGTGACGAATGTACAATGAAGTATTGAATGATTAAGAGGATAATTGCATTGTCATTGCGAATTTACCAATCAGTTAGGTATGAGTTCACCAAAATCTAAGAGCATCTAACTTAGAAATGAATGGGAATCAACGTATATACGAGTATTTTTCTTCTATTTTACTTCGCTTTGTACTCTGAAAAATTGGTTGATAGACCTCTAAGAAAGGTTCTCCAGGTATGAGCTCTTAATTGAAGCTTATCACGGTAGGTATGAAAATCGGCCAACAGTTATTTTTCGTACCCCTAAATGTTAAGTGTGGTCCTCCTAAATATTACGGATTTTTCGAATAAATTTTCTCGGTTTTATTTTTTCACGATTCAGCATTGAAAAATACATACCATTCCAAATTTCATACCTATAAGACCAACCACTGATTTTTATCGAATATAATAATTGTACTATAATTTTCATGTAGTATAGTTCTGTCAGCCGATCAGTTATCCCCGTCAGGTGTCTCCTGCTGTCACTTTTCCATTGGGTCAATCGAAAAAATGGATGCCCCGGTTTATTCAAATCAAATAATTTGGGTCGTGTATATAAGTTATCAAGTGTGGTATCAAAATGTCCCACGTTAGATGCAAATCGTTCGCAGGCTACGCCTTCAGATTCAGTCACAATTTCAAATAAGTATTACAAGAACAACTTGTAGCTTGTATAGTAGGTGCACTACACTTCTGCGTTTATTGAGTCTGATTAGAACTTATTTACATTACAAAATTAACTTAAAGCTAAACCTAAAAGTTGAAGCCATAAGCTACAAAGCTACAGCCGGCAAGCCGACTCAGCATAAGCGATAACGTAGATATTTGCAGAATAATCAAATATCAGGTTACCGCAGCTGACCTAGTAATCAGGCCACGGAACTCATGCTTCAGCGAGCAAATGGGTAAAGGTAACTACAGTTTCTTAATTCTTATGTGTTAACTTATACAGTCAATCCAGGGCAGACTGAGTGCTTTTTTCTGCGACAGTTGTTAGTTAATGTCACCAGCCCATTAACATTTCAAGATATAGGTACAGTAAATGGGCAACAGTATGCCCCTTATGCCCTAAGCTTGCTAGAATATGACAATCAGTGGGATAATATTGCTGAAGCAGAATTATACTGCACAGGAACACAAATTCGTCTACTATTTGATATAGTACCGATGACATGTTTCTCGGCCCGATCACAAAGATTCGATGACTGATTATATATTGTATCGATATCGTACATGGTGCAATGATCTAACGATGAAGCATTGATTTCTATTGAGGATCATTGCATTGTCATTGCGTATTTACTAATCAGTCATTTCGGTATGAGCTCACCAAATCGAAGTGAATTAATCTGAATTAATCAGATATAAATGGTGAAATGAAGTATGATACTGCCGAATTCTTCCACTACTAAATAATGAACAAAAAAACAATTTACGACCGCATTACGCTGGCAATTTTGGCAGGACAAGAGGTTCTGTATTTTTTTATGCACTGCGTGGAACTGGCAAAACATTCCTTATTTCGCTATTTCTTGCTGATATACGATCACAAAATGGCATCGTAATGGCCGTTGCATCATCTGGCATTGCAGCAACTTTATGAGATGGAGGGTTCAACATATGGCCACAGTGTTGAAACAGCAACAAAACAACGCTTGTTTAAAATAGTTGCGACTGTGGCGTAATGTTAAAATATCTATTTGCCGAAAGTTTCTAAAAAAAAATTGTTAGATATTGACAATGGAAACTGGCTGTATATGAAAATACTGTATGCATAAAATTACCTACGGATTTCTGCACAATTATCAATTCACAAAATACTCTCATCTAATATAGTTTTAATAATATATATATTATATATTTCCGATGTACACACAAAATATTAGATTTGCTGGCAGCAAAAAATGTGGAGGCCAATGGATTAAATTTAAAGATAAAACAGTTGTTGCCAGGGGACTTGGTGTCATAAAAATCGCTCGATGCTGTTTGCGATGCCAACGAATCTGTGAATTATCCAATTGAGTTTTTGAATTAATTGGATACGCCGGGTATGCCAGCTCATAATTTACAACTTTTCGTTGGATCTCCGGTTATTTGGCCTCGTGATTTGAACCCTCCACGGCTTTGCAATAGCACAAGATTAGTTACTAAAAAATTAAAGAGAAACATTAACGAAGCCACCATTTTGAATGGTAAGTTTCGAGGCGAAAATGTATTGCTGCCTGGGATCAGTATGATTCATACAGATGTGCCAATTGAATTTAAATGCACTCAGTTTTCAAATATGTAGATTGACTTTCGCAATGAGAGATTAATCTTAGTTAATTTATAATTAATATAATTAGTAGTAGAAATATGAACTATTTTCGATGTGCATATAGGTAACTATCAATAATTGGAATTCAATATAATATATATTTAATCTTCATTCCTCTTTTTTAAATTATAATTACATCCCCCACAAACTTATAGTGTTAGTTATTTTTAAAAATATTTCCTAAAAATAAAGTATATGGCAAAACAATGTTTGCCGGGTTAGTTTGTTGAAGTATTAAATTTTAAAGAATTAAAACAAAATAGTCAAAGTTTAACTGTTAATATCTTTTAAAAGGTTAGGTGTAGAAAAAATAGAGCATTAAATTTCCTACAAAATCTATGAAACGAGATATTTTTTCAAGTCGTTTTTTTGAACGCACTGTATCATGTTGATAATTCATTGGTGTCGTCTGAATCGTATTCAGATAAAACAAAAGAAAACGTTAACTTCGGTTACACCGAAGCTAAAATACCCTTCACAAATACTTATGTATATGAATATGCATATGGCTGTTATATGCGATAGTTATCCGAACTAAACAATTTCTTCGGAGAATGTATAATATAATTGCCTTTGGTAAATTTCGTGAAGATATCTCGTCAAATAATAAAGTTTTCCATGAAAGCACTTGATTCCGACAGCTATTGCTTTATAGGCTTAGGCAATATCCCATGTTGAATTTCGTGCAGATATCTTGACAAATGAGAAGGATTTCCATGCAACAACGTGATTCCGATCGTCCAGTTTGTATGACAGCTATATGCTATAGTAATTCGATCGGAATAATTTCTTCGGGTATTGCATTATTGGCTTAGGAAATATCCCATGTCGAATTTCGTGAAGATATCTTGTCAAATTAGAAAGTTTTCCATGCAAGCACGTGATTCCGATCGTTCAGGTTGTATGGCAGCTCTATACTATAGTGGACCGATATGGGCGGTTCCGATAAATGAGCACCTTTTTGGGTAGATATTTCAAAAACTGAGGGACTAGTTCGCGTATATGCAGACAGACGGACAGACAGGCGGACATTGCCAAATCGACTCAGCTCATTGGCTGAATATTTATTTATATATTTTATAGGATTTTCGACGTTTCCTTTAGAGTGTTACAAAATTCGTGGCAAACCGTATATTCAGGGTACAAGAAGGATTAGTGTATTGTGGTCACTGCACTAAAAGTGGCTATGAATTCGTGATGTTAATCATTGCAAGTTCAGTGATCACATTTTTATAACTGTAATATCGTTTAGATATTATATATTAGTTTCCAGTTTCAAAAATTTGCGAAGCATGCATGCATGTATATATACTAAATTATAGTTTAAAAGAACTAAAAAAACACCCTTTAAAGGAATTTTTAAACCTCCTCCTTTAAAGCTCTTCTCTACCATCTTATTTCTGAAAATTAATGCTTATGGCGCATTTATTTCGTCAGTTATCGCACTTTTAGTATAGTGGGCGTGGTTATTATCTAATTTTGCCTTTTATCACAGTGTATAAAAAAGGGCTAAAAGAACTTCTTCTTAGCAAATTTGGTTGAGTTAGCTTAAGCGGTTTGGAAGATATATACATTAAAGAATTTAGGGGCGAGGTTAAGCTCACCTTTAAAGTAATGGGACACTGTTATCAAATTATTGCATTGTCATTGGTCCTTGACACGTCTGCAAAGTTTCTAGTTGATCAGACTTTTGGAAACCAGTGAAAATTGAGCTCTAAGATTCCATTACATCCATACAACCCAAGCTAATAAAAAGGTATTAAAAAAAAGAAGTGGTATTTTGAATTTTCAAATTATTATTATTTTTTTTAACACGCTTATATTACCTTGGGTTGTATGTATGTAGTGGAATCTTAGAGCTCAATTTTCACCGGTTTCTAGAAGTCTGATCAACTTGAAACTTTGCGCACGTGTCTAGGCCCGATGACAATGCAATAATTGGAAATCAGTTTTCCATTGTTTTAAAGTTGGGCGTAACCCCGCCCCAAATGGTTTAATGTACATATCTTTCAAACCTTTTAGCACTTTTTCATACGCTGTAAAAATGGGTAAAATCAAATAATAAAATAAAAGTTCGATAACTCATAAAATAAATGCGCCATAAGAATTAAAGTTCACGAACAAGATGGTAAGAAAAAGCTTTATGGGAGGAGGTGTAAAAATTGTAAAATGGGTGTGGCATCAGCAACCTTTAGGTGCAGTTCTATATCTCGGGAACTATGGAACTAATTTCAACCAAATTTGGTATGTAAGGTTTTCCAACCATTCCTATCACACATTGTGAAAACGGGCAAAATTGTACAACGACTATAAAACTATGCAGCTAAAAGGTATCCAAATACAAGCATGTACTATCCACAAATGCCCCTAAAGCTATCCAGTTAAAAACATCAGCGATCCATGCTGTCATTTGAATAACAAATTTACTCAAAGGCATCTTTAAAGAAAGTGAAAAAACTCCGTGTGGCTAAATAATAAGTACGGTTTACAATACTAAAAAACACGTTTTTAAACCACTTCAAACTAAAAAGTGAAAAATAAATGGGTTTGTCTCGATAAGCGACGAAAATATCACAGTAATTAGCTACCTGATGCCCAGTAAAAATCTACCTGATGCCCAGCAACCATATCGCAGACTTCCAAACAAAGCTCGATGCCATAGAAGACGCCGTACATATAAAAACCGTCATTTATTAATAGCCGGAGACTTTAACGCCAAGGAAATTGAATGGGGTACACCGACAACAAATTCACGGGCCACAAAATCCTTGAGATGGCAGCTAGATTAGGCCTTATCGTTGCCAATAGAGAATCCAAAACCACTTTCAGAAGGCCGGAATGCACTGATACAACCCCCGATATTACGCGGGTATGTGAAGGATTTGCAAACCAGCCACGCGAGTGGAAAGTGGTAGAAGACTACACAGGTAATGATCACCAATGTATAAGTTAATATTTATTAACTAATGCACGGTGGGTCGTTGCGACTATTCACGATTTAAGTTATTTTTTTGTTATAATTCCATTTATGCGATAGCGATGGTGTTGTCGACTACCCAGTTATTTTTAGTTATAATTCCGTTTATGCAGTAGCGACGGTGTTATCGACTACCACGGAGTTAGGTTATTTTAAATAAATACAATTTGAGCTCTGTTCTAAAACTGTTTTATTAAAATTACATTTCCCTTATTTATAACCTACTATTACTATTGCCGCTACTGCCATTGACGCTGCTTTTCTAAATTTATGCTGATGCCTAAGCTTGTGCAAGGTATTGCGTTACATCCGCCGGTCACACGGTCGATGGCTACTGCAAGGTGTTAAATTGCGGCTGTCGGTCATACAGCTCATTTGAATCATGCGCGATTAAACTGCATATATTGCAGTTTTGGCAGCTCAAAAGACTAGCTTAGTTAACTATTGTTAACTTATCCCTCTTTCAAAACATGGGCGTTCTCTACCATACCTAACCTTTCCAATACTCGCCGCACAGCCTCCGAAGTTTCCATTCGTCGCCTACGCATCAGTAAGACGATTAATTAAATTGTGTAATTCAGTAAATATGCGTAATTCAGAGATGAGTTGCAAGTTCTTTTCACTCAACTTGTGAAGAAATGGTAAGCTTAGCAGGGCATGATGATAGGTTACATTAAGCCGCGCTGAAGTCGCCAATTGGTGAGGTCTCTTCGGATATTCATTGAAGTTGACATATTTTTTACCGTTGATAAAGGCGGTGCGTTTAAACGTAACAAGGTAAGTGCCATTCGAGAACACTTTAGGATCATCATCTACGCTCACCTTAACCAGCGCATCATATACCACCACTATAACGTCGTCTGTGACAGAGATGGGGGCTAAATCACTGAGCACAGTGGGCTACGATGCCAGAGTGAAGACCTTGCGCGCAGGTTCCATTTACGGCTTCTCTACAGAACATTATTGGCGTATCAATGCAGGAAGTAACAGCGGTGATGCTACCTTCACAGCCAGCTTCGGTGTTATCTGACAGATGCAATATACGGCCAGCATGCGATATGGGAAAAATGGTAATCCTTTTACATAATAACTTAGGTCTAGGGAAGCTGATTACAAATTTTATTACTTCCTTATTCGCTAAAGCCTTAACTCTAGCTATCCTAAGCAATTGGGTTATTGTAACTCCTGTGAAACCCTCCTTCATAACCGCCTCCAAGTCTTTTGTGTCACTAATGACAGGTTTTACTATATTAAACTTTGCTAGGGTCATTGCAATCATTACATTTTGAGTTTAAAGAGTTAGAATCGTATGTCTAGCCAAAATTGTTTCATAAAGGTGAAAATTAATATATTTCTTCCCTTTTCTTTACATTGACAATTTGATTGACCGTATTTGTAAGAGCGTTGATCCGTTCCTGAGTTCTAGAGTTAATGATGATTTGTCTATTGTTTGACTGTATCAGTTCCTTTTCCGTTAGTCTTGTCTGCATTAAGTCATCAAAGTGCCAGCTATTACCTTTAGGGCCGATCCTAAGAAATTTAAGTTCCGAAAATTTCTATGCTGAACTCCTAAAGTCCCTAACAAGGTATGCAGATGCGTAATGTCTATACGTAGATATACAATACAAATGCCTGAAATTTAATTAAAAGAAACTGTATCAAAATAACTGTATCGGAAATTTTGATTTGAGGTTGTCCTTGTGAACCACCCTCCCCTTAATAAGAACGGTTGTTCCTAAATCAGCGTCAACCTTCTCTTCAGTATACAATGGGGTGATCTTGTCGCTCAACCTCTTGCTGGATTTTACTAGCACCTTTTCTCCCACTTCGAAAACCCTATTCTGGCGATAGGCGTTGCTCCGATCTATTTGTTCCTGTTGGGCTTTTTCTAGCCTTGGTGATCTCCACAAGGGTACTGTGGAATCTCTCCACCTATCCGTTCGACGTACTATATAGCAGTGGTACATTCATTATGTCATTGTCTTACTGGCTTTTTAGGCAGGGACTCTCCGCTAAAAAATTTAGAGCATCTGTTTCATAGCTGGCTTCGTTTTCAGCTTATATTTCTGCCGCTGCATCATAAGCAGCTTGATCGTATTGGGATACTTCATTTTTTTCTAGCGTCAAATGACTACCCTCTGGCGTCTGTAATCAGACGTGCTTTGAGATGATGCCTGCCGCCAGGACACATATAGTTCCTGTGATCCAGCGACTTAACTGCATCCATACCTTCGTGACATTCAACCCCGTCTATAATTTTTATTGGCTGAAAGGTCTTGATTTCGGGGGCTGTCACAGTTGTGGACAGAAATTGGTATGTAAGATGCTCTAGCCTGGCTTCGGATTCTTTTTTTTGAACCTGAAATGCCGCGCTAACGGCCGCATTGATAATACCTTGCAACTGCTGTCCATTCATGTCTTGACCGCATTTGATTCGTTTATTTATTTTGAGATTTTTTTCTTCTAGGTTAATTGTGATCTTCTTTCTTCCTCCTTGGAATGTCAATTTGCGGATTATTGACTCAGTATTTTTCTCGTAACGACGAATTTCATGTGCCGGGACGATAACGATGGGATTTTTTTTTTAACACCACCGGTTGCTGGAGCACTTTTCACGAGCTGTTCTTTCACGCTGGGCGCCAGTTATTATTTATTCACTAATGCACGGTGGGTGGTTGCGACTACCCACGGATTAAGTAATTTTTTGTTATAATTCCGTTTATGAGTTAGCGACGGTGTTGTCGACTACCCAGTTATTTTTGTTATAATTTCGTTTATGCGGTAGCGACGGTGTTGTCGACTACCCAGTTATTTTTAGTTATACTTCCGTTTATGTGGTAGCGACGGTGTTGTCGACTACCCAGTTAATTTTAGTTATAATTCCGTTTATGCGGTAGCGACGGTGTTGTCGACTACCACGGAATTATGTTATTTTAAATAAACACAATTTGATTTCCGTTCTAAAACTGATTTATTAAAATTACATTTCCCTTTGTTTAAATGAGTATAAACTTTCTTCTCCAAATACACCGTTCCACCCGGGAAACTAATGGCACGCCCTAATATAAACCACCATACCTGGGAACAAACCTGAGAACATTCACAGGATCTCACCACAAACGACGACACCGCCACACTCAAAATTTGAAAACACCACGCACGATGACATCCGACCTAACCAACTATACAAAAGGAATTGGATAATTTTTCGCTAAAACAATTCGTATCGTCAACACTCAGGACTGTTCAATATATTGTCCCGCGCACTGCTACGTCGTCACAACACCGATCCTTATTCCGATAATTTTTAATAAAAATTTATATCAAGTTCTAAAGATCACATTAATTCTATTCGAAAAATAATATAAATTGTGCAACCAAATAAACAATCATTTTCAGTTCCTTTTATAATTGTGCAAGCTGTGAGTGCGGACAAAGTTTGATGTGATCCCTAATACATTGGGTACAATCTTGTTCACGGTTCTTCGAGCCTTACCGAAAGGCACCTTCGGATTTTTGTAATCAAAAAAATATTAAATATATCTTTACTAATATTATAAATGCGAAAGTCCGTTTGTTTGTTACGCTGTCACGCAAAAACTACTTAACCGATCATCATGAAACTTTGTACACATACTCTTGGAGGTGTCAGAATGAAGATCGGATACTTTTTGTTAAAAAATCTATACATTTTTTACGGATTAATAAAAAAAAAGTTTGGCAGATATGATTGTTTGTCGAAAAATTTAAAAATGAAAGAAAACAAAAATGTATAAAAAACGTAAATCAGAGAAATAACACCAATATTATTAGTTACTGTTATATACTTTAAAATGCCTCGAAAGCGGAAATCTGCGCTATCAAGAAATTCTTCGTCGGTCCGTAAAGATAAAGTTGCACGAAATCAAGAATCTGAAGTTCACGCAGAGCTGAGAAGACAACAGCAAGCAGAGCGACAACGTGTTTTGAGAGCAGCTGAAACTTCTCATCAGACACGGGTACGTTCAGAAAGACAAGCTAAGCAGCAGGAAGCTAGAAGAACGACGGAAACGCAAGAATAATTCATGATGCAGAAGTAAGGACCACGCGTCGTCGAAATTTCAGGACTAAGGATTGGTCTGTATTTAATGGTACTGGTTTTCAATATGATCCTTTAGTTGAGTATCCTAATCATCCCTTAATTGTTATTGGCTCAATGGATAAAAAATGTCAGTATTGTGATGCTTTTAAATGGAAAGATGAAACTGCTGGAATGTGCTGCAGCACTGGTAAAGCTTCACTTCCATTTCTTGGGGAATCAGAAGAACCTTTAAAAATTTTATTGTTTAGTGTCAGAGATGAGTCAAAACGATTTCTAAGTATAGGAATATAATAAGGAAGTATAATTCTTGCTTTAAAATGACATCCTTCTGAGTTGATAAAATGATAAGAATGCCTGGATTTTCACTAACCTTTACTGTACAAGGACAAATATATCATCAAATTGGATCACTATTTCCAGGAAATAATGATCAGCATATATTTTTGCAGGTGTATTTTATGGGTGATGAACAAAATAAAGTAAATCGTCGTTGCCAGAATATAGATGGAGTAGAAAGAGAAACATTATTAAAAATTTAACGAATGTTACACAGTCACAATGATTAGGTGAAGATTTTTAAAACTGCGATAGACAACTGGCCTTCAGATAATTACAAAGTTGGCATTCAGGCTGATAGAACTCCACGTGGTGAACATGAGAGGCGTTATACTGCACCGATGGTCAATGAAGTTGCTGTTTTGGTTACTGGTGACCCGTCCTCACCTCGAGATATATCGTTACGAGCACATGATAATGCGTTAAAGCGCGTAGCTGATACAAATAAATTTTATGACGCTTTGCAGTATCCATTAATTTTCAGGATATCATTTCAATATTTCAGTCATCAATCCGACAACGAACGAGCCAATTCCAAATAAAAAGTTTCCTGTATGGACTTTTATGCGTATTATATGATGCATCGAGAGCATGACTTCCATCTTCTTCTGCGTACAAGGCATCTCTTCAATAAATTTTTAGTAGATATGTATATTAAAGTAGAGAGTGAACGTCTTCGTTACATTTCTCTAAATCAGAAAAAATTACGAGCTGAAAATTACATACATCTACAAGATGCGATTAACGCAAATGACAATATTAGACCTAATGACATTGGCAAAATGGTTATTCTGCCGTCCACTTTTGTGAACAGTCCCCGTTATCTAGATGAGTACACTCAAGACGCATTTACTTATGTACGAACTTAAGGAAGGCCTGACCTCTTCGTAACTTTTACCTGTAATCCTTCGTGGCAGAATGTAACTCAAGAACTTATGGCTGGTCAAAAAGCAACTGATCGTCACGATATAGTTGCTCGCGTATTTCGTTTTAAGGTTCAGAAGTTAATGAACGTTGTGACCAAAGGAAAAATATTTGGAGACGTCGAGTGTCATATGTACTCCATTGAATGGCAAAATCGAGGTCTACCACATGTGCACATATTGATTTGGTTAAAACAGAAGCTACTTCCTAATCAAATAGACAAAATAATTAGCGCTGAAATTCCAGATACAGAAGAAGATAAAAATCTGTACGACACGGTTATTAAAAACATGTCCCGTCAAGCTTAGCTTTACCGTAACTATAAACAAAGTACAATTACAAACATTACAGGTGGCAGGAGTGCATTTAGAAAAGTCAAGCTTTTCACATGGTCAACTATATATAGCCTGTTGGCGTGGGAATTATATTGCTTATTTTTAATTGTTACATTTCAAAATTATTTATTTTCTTTATAGTGAAATATATTTTAATCTTTCTTGTGTTGATTCAATAAAGTATATTTTAAAATTTGAAAATTCATAGCATTTAGTAAGCTTTTCAAGTAATCCAAGCCAAGCAATAAAATTTATTCTTTCTATTGATCCGTTTCTACTATAATGATATCTGATACTTATTTGATGGATTCGATGCGAGCGAAGCCGCGGGTAAAAGCCAGTATATATATAGAATTTTTTTGCAGGTCCGCTAAAATACATACATAATATATATATTATGTATACACATACAAATTTATTAACCAAAAGGGATTAAAAAACCAAAAAGTGCAGTGACATGAAAATATATATGCGTACATAAATTACAATAAAATTTGCAAAAACCAAAAAAGAGGTGACAATAAGTAACAATTGAAAAAACAGAAAAAAACACACAAACCTACCATAATATGCAAATGCATATGTAAGGAGGGAAATAAGTTCGGTTGAAATAACAAATACATTAATAAACACTGCAAAATATTACAAAACATTTTAAACAAATAAAAAACAACAAAATCGAGCGCGAAACCAAAAGCCAAAAATAAAGAATCGGGCGCGAATTTTTAAACAAAAAACAACAGCACAACATACCTGTACGCCGCTGGAGAAGAAGCACAGGAAGTGGCACAAAACTCACAGGCATATATACAAACCTTATACTCTACAAAGTGAGCGTATTTATTTCATTTACATATCTTATTTCATGCGTATATGTATGTAAAAATTGCAGGTTTATATATTATAATATAAAACCTGTAACAGAAAATCCGTTTTAACAGCATAAAAAACGGTTCACAGTTCCGAGTTTATTTTACGGGAAAAACTGAATACAGTCGGGTATAACGTATATTTCAAAATACATACTTATATATTAAAAAAAAAATTAATAATAATATGAGCTTATTGCCAAACTAATAGCTTACCTTCGTGAATTCAAACACACAATCAAGAAACAAAAAACTAATTCAAGTATATACTTGCACATTTCTCCAGCAATACCCCTTATGCTTAATAAAGCAATAAGCAGGATTGCATATAATAAGTAAGCGAAGGCAAAAAAGCAAACCTAAAACAATACAGAAACAAATAAAAACACAACAAACAAACATACATATACGCATATCGAATTAACGCTAACATATAACATATATATAAGTATGTATATCGTTAAATATATATTATTAATAAACAGATATATACTAAAATATATTTACTTCGCTTTCGCGTTCTTTTCGCAGTGCGAACATACATATTTATACATACGGCATAGAATCTATGCCTATACTTATATACCCTACATACATTGGGTCAATTACACATTGAAAATTTACAATATAAAAAGTTGTAAAATTACAAAAAAATATAATAATAAACGTTGTGGTAAAATCAACGTTGTAGTAAATTAATTGAAAGAAACTAAAAAAAAAATAATAAACAATTTATTAAAAACAAAAATACATATCTTTTCAAAGTCCATATTGGCATACATCCCGCAAAAAAAGAAGGATTGCGTACAAAATAAATAAAAGCACATTGATCTCTTCAACGAGCTCTCAATTGTACATGCTCTCTCAGTACATGCAACAGCATATTCGTGCAATACTAGGCAAAATATTCGCCTAGGGGGCCCAGGATGTTTAAATGAGTATAAACTCCCTTCTCCAAATATACCGCTCCACGCGGGAAACTAATGGCACGCCCTAATATAATATAAACCACACCTGGGAACAAACCTGAGAACACTCACAGGATCTCACCACAAACGACGACACCGCCACACTCAAAATTTGAGAATACCACGCACGATGACATCCGACCTTACCAACAATACAAAAGGAATTGGATAATTTTTCGCTAAAACAGTTCGTTTCATCAACACGCCTGAGCGCCACGTCAATATTCGATGCAACAGCTCCCGGCTGTCGGTCATACAGTTCATTTGAATCATGCGCGATCAAACTGCATATATTGCAGTTTTGGCAGCTCAAAAGACTAGCTTAGTTAACTATTCTTAACTTATATCCTACCTCGTGGGTCTAGACAAACAGCAACTATAAAAAGGTTAACTCGAAAATGGCTTCCAAGCTAGACCGAGAAAAGCTCCTCGCGGCCATAGACGCAAATTCCGCGCAAGCAGCACAGGCAGAATAATCGTCAAAGAAACTACGAACAGCATTACAGCGGCATGTATAGCAGCAATACGGATACCCAAAGTAAGCAGTTCCCTGGTGGTAAGATGAAATACGAAATCGAAGAGCATAAAGAATATTAAGCTGTGAAAACTGAGCTGAACCGTACAATAATTGAGACAAAGAAAGGTAAATGGGAAGAGCTACGTAGTGATATAAACAAAAACCAATGGGGCCTCGGATATAAAATCGTAATGAGAAAACTCGGTGCAAAGCAATCAACCCCACATTTAAATTCTGAAACTATTGAGCTCATCGTAAACACTCTTTTCCCAACCATTGACCGGAGAATAGATCTACCAGAATATACGCAAGAGACCTCTCGTCCTCTTTTCACATTGGAGGAAATGAGCACGGCCGCGAACACCTTAAAGACCAAAAAAGCCACTGGCCCTGATGGAATACCAGTGGAAGGGCTAAAGTTAGTCGCCACAGAACGCCTGCACTTATTGTTATCCATGTTCATGCATGTCTGGAAGAGGGTATTTTCCCAGAAGTATGGACGTGACAGTATCTGACCCTGATAAACAAAGGTAAAGGAGACACAGAAACGCCATCAGCATACAGACCTCACTGCATGCTAGATACGGCAGGAAAGCTGCTAGAAAGATTATTGAAACCTCGCTTCAAAACCGCCATAAAAAATGCAGAAGGCTTATCAGAACGACAACATGGCTTTAGACCAGGCAAGTCTATCATCGGAACCGTTGAAGACGTCGTGCGCAGGATGGAGGTAGCCCGCCGAAAGAACAACTACATGAGGCCAATAGTCCTCCTCGTAACAATAGACATAAGAAGTGCATTTAATAGCGCAAAATTGGTGAATATGATCGACGCACTAGGAAGTCGTTTCAAAACGCCCTTTTATTTGATAAAAATGATACGAAACTATCCTAAAGACAGGGAACTACTATACGACATGTTTCAAAACGCCCTTTTATTTGATAAAAATGATACGAAGCTATCTTAAAGACAGGGAACTACTATACGACACAACTGACGGCCCCCAAAGAAAGAAAACAATCTCCGGAGCAGCGCAGGAATCAATACTCAGACCAGATCTATGGAATGCCTGCTACGACGGAATTATATACATCGAAATACCAGACGACTGCTACCTCGTTGGCTATGCAGACGATATCGCCGCCGTCATAGCCGCGCGAAATACTGACATAGCCAGATGCAAACTAAGGCAAGTTATGCTGCGTACACTGACATGGTTGGATTCACACGGCCAGTCTAGCTGCAGAATAAACTGAACTGATCCTACTCACTAGGAAACACATCCCGCTGAAAGTGAACATGCAAGTTCACTCAGAAACTATTCAAACGACGAAAACCCTTAAATACCCACGTATAAGAATGGACAATAAAGTACTGGGCCCAAATTCAACATGCTGCAAAAAAGTCAGCCAAAATAACCATGTCGCCAGCAAAACTTATGACAAATATCGGAGGCCCGCTTGCAAGTAGAAGGAAACTGCTCATGGAGACAACACGAATATGGGCCGATACATTAAACGAGAAACATAGACGGAAAGTGCTTGCTAAGGTGCAGAGGACAGCACCCCATAGAGTCGCCTCTGTACTCTAGCAAGATCGGTTCACAAGGGACCTCAAAGGAAGATGGACCGCCAAATTCATCAAAGATATAGAGATGTGGCACAGCAGAAAAAACGGCGAGGTGAACTACTACTTAACACAAATGCTCTCCGGACACGAGTACTTCCGAAAAACAGAAAGCCCTGCATGTATCTACGGAAACGAACCGCATATCGATGCAAACCGTACCTTTTTTAATTGCCTTCGATGGAATGAAGCTCGAAGAACTTTAGAAAACAAAGTTGTAGAATTAAACACCGAAAACCTAATAGAAAAAATTAGCTAGCGGCGAAAAAAGTCACTAAAAAGAGTGTATAGACGCGGATCCTCCCGGAGAATTCCAGTTAATAGAAGTAATGCAAAAGCAGTCCCGGGGTAAGGGAAAAATCCATTATAGAAGGGGGGACAAAACTAAAATAATATTAATATAGATCGCAACACCTCCTGTTCGAATGTTCGATCGTCTATCATTGTCTAACCAAATTTCGGTTAACAGCACAATGCTTGATTTTCGTATTAGTTTCCAAATCATTTAACGAAAGTCTTCAGAATTTATCTTGTAAATATGTCACTGCTTTTGCAGCTCTCCGACCATGATAAAAACGTAAATTGTCATTTGTTGTAGTTATTCATAATCCTTCGATATCCCTTCTAATCATTCACTTAATTGGCAATTATGTTGTCCAAGTATTGTCCATTGTTGTAAAAGTATTTATTAAAAAATGACCAAAATATTTTTTTGCAACATTATTCTATTAATTTCACTAAAAATTTTTACTATAAACTAATAAATTAAGTATATATATTTATCGAATTAACAAAAGTGTTTATGTTTTCGTTTACTTTACATTTTGTTCTATGCTTCTTCTTCTTAACTTAGAAGAATTACGTCACAAGATGGCGGTTGGCGTAATCTTGTATTCTATCATTCTTGGTTCGATGACGTATGCTGTTGTCGTAACCTTTTTTACTCTAATTCTTCAGTTAATGACCGACACAAAACCGTAGACTGTATCAGCTGATACGATCTAAAAAAACATGTTATATTCTCGGTCGATCCAGAGAACTGAACGCAGTCGGTCTGTGCCCTTTCTGCCATTCGTTTGCTACCTTGTCTTCTATCTTCTCGCACTTTCTTGCTCTCTTTCAATGGTATGCCAGTTTTAATTTCCGTTTGGACTTCCATTTGGCCAATAAGAGTGTTTGGATCTATATGGAATACAGTTTTGATATGGATCTACGATCAAAATCTCCTTTTACCCCCTTACTTTCGACTTATTTATTTTATTTTGAACTTAAAATACTACGTTGTACATCAGCCTAGCATAGTGTGTGATGCGCCAACTGCAGCAAATGCTGAATTGGATATTTCATTAACAAAAATTTTCAACTTGCTACTTATATATTAACAGTCCTTTTATATTGAAAATATGTGATATATGATTTTTCCATACTTTTGAACGCCCTGTCCTACCACTTCCCCTCGATGGCCGGGTATACAGCGCGGCAGATCTGGCAGCTCTACAAAGCACCTGCAGCTTCAACGCGACCGTTACAAAAGCTAGGTGTAAAGTAGTTGTATTAATAGTATTAATTTGTTAGCGATGTAACAAAGTGCGTACACAGTATTTTTCAAAATCGTTAATATCAATTACATCTTTAACTTTCATATAGACATATACAGTATCCAGAAAGCCGGCGGACTATCAGAAAGACAATACGCCTTAATAAAAAAGAGTTCCACTAATGAAAGACTAAACAATGTCTGCGCCAATGTTCCTCTTTCATGAGCTTAAAACTGGCTGAGTCTTGCTCATTAGCACAAGGAAATTTGAAGAAAGAAAATTGCTCACATTAGGGGAGCGTGAGATAATTTCACAGCTACAGCTGAAGTATCTGGAAGTAATATTAGACTCAAGGCCAAAATTTAAGGAACACCTCAAATACACTGCAAGTAAAGCGTATAAAATCCTAAACGCATTACCAAGAATAACGGCACTTAAAGGCTGCCTGCGTTCCAATCGGCGATTTTTACTCGCAAAGTTAATGAGATCGGTCATGTTGTATGCAACTCTAATATGGATCAAGGCGCTTAACATTAAAGGATATGCTAGACAAATAAACGCAGTTCATAGACTGTCAGTAATAAGGGTTATCAGTGCTTTCCGAACAATATCCAGCGATGCTGCTGAAGTAATAACCACTATGCCAAAGTACGGTGGACCCACAGACTGATACCGGACATTGATTCGTTGATAGACAGACCCAAATATTAAGTGATTTAGAAGCTACCTGTAGAGATTCCATACACATATTTGGAGATCGTTGCTTACAAAATGTTAATTGAAGAAGTATACGGACGGTATACGGAAGACTTAGGCTTTAAAAAATTCTTCTTCTTTCAATAACACATATTTTTAACCGTTTGAGCGGGGAAACCAAATAACCTGGTAATTTGTTATTATGAACAATTGTAATGCCAAATTCAGTTACAATAGTTAATTTTTCGGGTTCAAAAATAGAAAAATTTAATTTCAAGTTTGTCCATGAATAAGTTAATTAAAACGCTTTAAAATATACCGCATACACACACATAGCCAATAAAGTCTGCGTTCACCCGACACATTTTTTTAAGTGAAGTAAAAACACGTCGATCGCGGTTTTGACGTTAAACTTCCGGTGTTTTTTTAAATTGTTTACGACGCGCTGGACAGAAGAAAACGTTCTTTCAAGAGTTTGGTCAATTTTTCAGAAACTTTCGCCATCTTTTTACAACTTATTGATCATTTTTCTTTCCGACAGACTAATTTCTTTTCCTTTGGTTTCCATTTTTTTAAATATTATTAAAACGCGTCACGAGCTCTTTAAACGACTTATTATTGAGAAGTAACGGTATTTCCAATTCAAGCTAACTGAACGCAGACTTTCTGGTGCCTATATTTACTTGTTATTACACTAAAATCCCGTTATCTCAAAAATGAAAATTGGAATATACATTTTTTTTTTGCATTTTGAACTTAAGAATATAAAGAAGAAATATATGTAAAAAATTTGAACTGAATTACCTATTTACATTGTGTTTTTACTTCACTTAAAAAAATGTGTCGAGTGGACGCAGACTTTATTGGCTATGTGTATATCTATATAAAGATGGTTTAATTTAATTAGTTGTTAACAACATTAAACATCATTTTATAACCAAAATTGAAAATTGTTATAAATAATTATTACAGCGTATTTTGTTTTGCGCAACCCGTTTGGACCTTTTGCCATCCTGTCTCACCAGAGGCAGCCATGTTGGTTTTATTGTGATCGTACACCTGGGAGGTGGGAACATACTGTGAATGGTCACTCTCGCTACTCCCTTATTCCATGCTTTTACTTGATATGCTTATGATATAAACACATCAGTGAGTTTGCAGAGATAAAGAGATGCTCAACTCATCTCTCACTGGAAATCAGAGCGCGATTGCTAAACGTCAATACCTTGTGAACTCAGACAACTGTCAAAGTGCAGGAGGTATGGGGTTTAACAATTGGTAAAAGAGGGACGGCCAGATTGAAATCCTACAGAAAAACTTATCTCACTGTCTCCCTCTCTCTCAACTCATCTCTCACTGGAAATCAGAGCGCAATTGCTAAACGTCAAAACCTCCTGAACTCAGGCAACTGTCAAAGTTCAGGAGGTCTGACGTTTAACAATTGGAAAAAGAGGGACGGCCAGATTGAATCCTTCAGAATGTGAACAGAGAGATTTGTTGCCACTGTTAAAGATCACTAACAAAAATTAGAAAACAATAAAAATGAAAGAAAACAATAAAAATGAAAGAAAACGAAAAATTGAAATGTATGTGATAAAATCTTTTGTGATGCCATGCTTAGTAGTATTAATTTTCAATTGAAAATTATAAAAAACATTAACTAATTGAGAGTTAATACATTTTTTCACTTTTTAAGTATTGAAAGTTCAAAAGTCAGGCAACTGTCAAAGTTCAGGAGGTCTGACGTTTAACAATTGGAAAAAGAGGGACGGCCAGATTGAATCCTTCAGAATGTGAACAGAGAGATTTGTTGCCACTGTTAAAGATCACTAACAAAAATTAGAAAACAATAAAAATGAAAGAAAACAATAAAAATGAAAGAAAACGAAAAATTGAAATGTATGTGATAAAATCTTTTGTGATGCCATGCTTAGTAGTATTAATTTTCAATTGAAAATTATAAAAAACATTAACTAATTGAGAGTTAATACATTTTTTCACTTTTTAAGTATTGAAAGTTCAAAAGTCAGTTGTTTTAATATATCACAAAATCACAAAAATGGATTTAAATAGTTTTTGCATATGTTTAGCGGATACGTGTATAATATTATTTAATCTTAATAAATCTTAGGTGTTATAATTGAAATGCCCAAAAATTATTATTTTGTCCGATCTGGCTACAGTGGAAAATGTTATAAAAACCGCTCATTTTGAGGCGCTCTCACACTGGAAAGAGTTGGGAATCCCATTATCCCTGGAGTTAGTGTGTATTGGTTGGTAAGCGTTAGTTGGGTGGTAGTTAGCATTATTATTGTTATCATTTGTAAAATTAGGAGGGTTGTTTGCATGTCACGAGTATTTTTATATTTGTGTAAGTACATCCACATATATATATGTACATATGTACATACATTGAGGGTCTATTTGCTGCAGTAGCACTATGCATCACGTGCACTTACGATAGTAATACAATAATTTTTCTTAAAAGCTAATGAATATTGCTATATTTCACCCTAGAGACATTTAGATTCAGAATATCATAACCCGAATCAAAATAAAATTTGTGAAATTTTAATTCGAGGAATAATCAAATGGGTACAGAAGAGAAATTTCATAAGCGTAAAAGTGAAATATGTTCAAGTGTACTCAATATATTACAAATAGCTCATAATATGCTACGTGTGCAATTTGTTTGCAAATTCAGTGTTATACATAGTACACAAAAAAAGTGAAAATGTAATGTACTTAAAATCAATGCATACAGAGAAGGGTTTAATAGCATATGCGTATGCCTTAAAACCGTTAAGTGAGTTTCGCCTAAAAATATGTAGTATGAAATATAAAAAATTGAACATAAAATAAACTGATAGCACGAAAGTAGGCAATGGAGCAACGGGCGACCTTGTGTCATTTCAACTAATAGCCGGGTAGGCGCATGAGTAGTTTATTTTATTAGTTGTATCGAATACGTAAATAATGTGTTTCCTTTATAAATATTCAGGCCAATCTATACAACCAATACTTCAACAACATCAGCCATAATTAAAGCGAATTAAAATTTAAATAATTATAAAAAGGTATCTGAAAGAGCAGACATTTTATATGTCCTCAACGGTACCATGCAATTATTTCGTAGTAACGCTTGTGTTCCATTGTCGATGTCAGCGAAATGGTGCAGTCTAGCGTATACATCTGTATAAATCCTAACTAAGATTCCATTTGGTACTCCTCATGAAGAGCTTATCGCAACAGCACAATAGTGCCCAGTAAAATATTTTTGGAAAAAATAAATCGATTTGATAACAAAAGGTAAATATAATAAAACTTGCATTTGGGTAATAGTACAACCAAAAATCAGTTGTTGAATATAAGTTATGCAAGAAAGTAGAATGAACTCGAGTATAAATAAGGGCAACCTAGCGTTTCGTTTAGTTCGCAATATTTATACCCTGAATAGAGTATATTAAGTTTTCCACGAAGTTTATAAAACTCAGAATTAAACGTCGGAGACCCAATAGAATATATACATATATACACATGATCAGCGTGACGAGATTTAGCCTCGTCCGTCTGACCGTCCGCCTTCAATTTTTGAGATATCGCTCTGAAATCTCTCGTCCTTTTCTGCTCAAGAAGCTGCTCATTTGCCCAAACACAAATATCGAATCACTATAGCATATAGCTGCCATACAAACTGAACAATCGGTATCAAGTGCTTGTATGGATAGCTTTTTCATTTGACGAGATATATTCACGAAATTTGACATGTATTATTGCTCAAGGTACAATCTTCGATGAAAGTGTTCTGATCGAACCACTACAGAATATACCTGCCATACAAACAGACCGATCAAAACCAAAAAGGAAATAATTCCGTGGTTGAACAAAATACAATAAGTATTTACATTATTTGTCAAAAGTTAAGGCGGCGTCAGAATGAGTACTGTGCTAGTGAAGTGCCGTACGTAAAGTAGAGGTATGTCACAACGAATGCGTTGCGCAAGTAAACATAAATCAGATGTTTTTATTATGCGCAAGTAAACATAAATCAGATGTTTTTGTTATCTTGGTATTCCATTGTATAATACTTTTGTCATACAGACAAGGACGGGTTTGCACTTGTTATGAAATAATATAAATCTGGCATCACTAAATCTAATTTTCTTTTTTACACTATTCTTATGTATATTGCATTCAATAAAGTTAGTCGCCATCTTACATTGAAAGAGTACATATCTCTACTCAACAGGTTATGGGCTTTATTTGCAAAACGTAAAATTATCTAAAAATTGTTTCTAAAGTTTTGGTTGATTCGAAAATGGCTGTGGGAACTTTTAGTTTTCCATTTGAAAAACTTCGGCGACGTATTGAGTTTTAAAAAGCTGGAAAATTACGCAAAATGGCTTATCCGAAAATTCATCGGAAAAGATTGCGGCAGCAGTGAACGGGTAAACTTAGAAGTTCAGCTCTGTGAATGTCCTGCGTGCAATGAGTCTCCGCGTGACACTAACCACCCCTTTGCACAACGAACCCCACTCATCTAACACCCTTTTCCCTATGGTCTGCCCCCGTCGAAACAGCTCGTTTCCTGGGCCTCCCGTTAGATGACCTCGACGACAACCAATCTGGAATTTATCACCCAAACGGGGATTAGGTAACCGTTACAACAACAACAACGCTCTTGGTGAAGCTGAATAATTTTTCGAGTATAGCAAGTGCAGTTATGAAGACAGTGGTTTAACTCGCAAGGTAGAGCTTTTGAAAAAGCTGGTGCAGTTAAAACTGCAGCAGTTTCAATCCGTATAGGAATATGTGAACGAGGTGGTCATAACGTCAATTAAGTTGCAAAATAAAGGTCTAAACGATGAATTCGTTGCATCATTATTGCTTGTTGGGTTGCCTAAAGAGTATCAAGCACTCGTTATGGCTGTGGAAAATTCGAAAGAGAGGTTAACCGTCGATAGCGTTAAAAGTTTGTTGTATTCAAAGAATTTTCAACAGAAAAAGAACGACAAAAGTCGGAAAAAGTTTCGCTGTTTCAATTGTGGTCAGGAAGGCCATATGTGTAAAGAGTGTCGCAAGTCTGCACAATCGAAGAATATAACCGAGAATGGACGTAAAAATAGGACGGCAACGTTTTCAAATTCGTTTTTAGTGAATTGGTGTTTTTTGCATTCTTAGAGCGGCGAAAGTCGACTCCGACTCAACGTCACATCTAACGAACGATCAGAAATTACTTTCGAAATGGAGAGCGGTAGAGCATACTGAAGTAATTTTTGCGAACAGAGAGCGAGTTTCTGTTAAAAGTGTAGGTCAGCATAGTTTGAAATGTGAACAACTAAAAAGTCGAAACTAATATCTGAAATGTGGAATATATTCCCAGCCTTTGCGCTAATATTTTGTCGGTGCGGCAAATAAAGCAAAACCAAAAGGTGGTGTTTGAAGGCAATGCATGTAAGGTTTTTGATGCGGAAAACAGATTAATTGCAAAAGCGCATGCAGAAAATTATTTGTATAAACTAGACTGTGCCAAAATTTCAATTTCAAAAGCAATGACTACTATTGATAGTTTTCAGCTTTGGCATTAAAGGTTAGCACATATTTGCAAGAATAGCATGTGCAGAATTCAACGCTTGGAGTTAATTTCAACGGCGCAAGTGAGAAAGGATGCATTGTATGCTGTAAGGGTGAACAAACTATAATAACAACTAAATCACAGCTATGCTATAAATTTGTTAGACGTTATACATTCGGGCATTCTTGGTCCAGTTAGCACAAAATCGTTCAGCGCGCAAGATTACCGATTGTATACAAATCAGACGTATTGGAGAAATTCAAGCAAAATATTTAAAAATGAAGTGAATGTGGTCGTAAAATAAAAGTGCTGAGAATATATAATATGATAATGGCACTGAATGTTGTAATTCAGAATTTATAAAATTTATGCGTAAATGTAATATTTTTCACCAAAAAACAGCTCCATATACACCCGATTACGTACGTTAATTGGGCGTGTGAAGTGCATGCTGCTGGATTCTGGCCTAGAAAACATATTCTGCGCAGAAGCTGCAAATACAGTAGCGTACTTAGTAAATCGCATTCCGTGTAGAGGTAATAGTCGAAGTCCGGAAGAAATATGATCCGGTGTGAAACCGAATTTGAAACACTTACGAATATTTGGTCTACAGCGATGGTTCTTATACCGAAGCAGGAACGTTTAAAGTTAAATCCGAGATCCGATGAGTGTGTTTTGGTTGGATATTGCGTTTTGTCAAAGCATATCGTCTTTACCGAAAATCTGACAACAGGCTTATTGTGGGTCGCGATGTTACCTTTTTAGAAAATATCAGCAGCCAAGTCTATTGTTGATGTTATTAAAGAAAAATAAGCTAACGACATTAACAATTCAGGGTAGGTGAATTCGGGCGAATTGTCTGATGTCAGTAAATCTTCAGAAAGTGAGTACGATACACCTGATGAAAGCGATGCGGGTAATCAGCGTAACAAGTGTGCAGTTCGTCGATCGTAGTATATTGCGAACAAGGCAAAAGGAAGTTTGTTGTAAGGCGTATTGTCTGATGCCGATGATCCTGTGAGCCTTGAAGAGACATTGAACAGAACAGAAGCAGGTGACTGGAAATGCGCAATGGAAGAAGAGATAGATTTTCACAAGTCAAACACAACTTGGTTGCTTACGAAATTGCCTCAAGGTAAAAGAGCAATTAATTCGAAGTGGTTTTTTAAAACTAAGCGAAATGCTGAAGGTGCTTTTGTTCGTTATAAAGCATGTGGACATAAAGGTGAAATTTATACGAGAGATGCTGCAAGATAAGGAATATATTTCTACAAGCGAAATGTTAGCAGATGGTTTAACAAAGACGTCTGGTTTTCCAAATCATCAAATTGAATTTTCTTTTTACACTGTTCTTATGTATATTATATTCAATGAAGTCAGTCGCTAACTTACATTGAAACTGCGTGTACATATCTCTGCTCAACAGCACTGCCTCGATTAATTTATATATATGTATATTATTATTATTTTTGGTCTGCCGGATTCTTCTCTGGTAGAGTACGCATTATCAATCTGTCACGCTCCATATGCAGACATTCAATTAAGCTGTCAGTTGCATATTTTTTCGCTACAGAATCAACGTATCTATTCTGAAGCCGATTTTATGCCCGTAGTGACAACGATCTTTTGTTTTCATAATTTAGCAATGGTGCCATTCCTCAGTTTATGTAAATGGTTTTGCACGCATCTAGCTTTTTAGTCATAATTTTACATAATGTAGACGATCAAAACTAAAATCCACCTATTGTATATAAAGTCTACCTATTTATAAATATATTTTATTAATAGAAAATAACCTCTGCCTACATATGGTCGAAATACGAATTGGGGAACTGCTTGATTCAAATTTAAATAAGCGCGGCTAAGTTCCTATGGTGGTGCCTTAAGAATTTTCACTTCTTATGTTGTGCGTGACAAACTGTGCTTAAATTTTTTTAAACCAAATATCTGGATTATTTCGTTAAAATTTTAGCAGTTTTTGTTGAGTTGTGCTATTGATATATCCATTACTGGACAGCAAGGTTATACAAAAACAGATAATTATCTTGGTTGACAAGATGTGGTTTCGGCTGTGATTGATGCAGCAAATTATATTTGATATTGTTTCTGAATTTCTAAACAGATCCGTGTATGACAGCTCGTGCTGACCTACAATGACATGATCAGCGAATGCTATAGAGTCGTTTTGATGATGGTAATCTATATGATTAAGAATTTAGTGCTAACATAACAACGGGTCGCTTCCTAATATTCTATAATTTTAATAAATTATTAATATTTGTATGTGTTTACGTAGACTCAAAATCCGTTTAACTATTTTCTTTAGTTATTACTATTATGGATTCTACTTATATATTTATATATATATACATATATACTCTGACTACGTAGTTGTAAAATTTATCTATTGTACATTACATTGGGGAAATTTAACCCACCCGCGGCTCACCCTGTTTACTTCTAATATTTCTCCATGACTAACAAGAAGAGGCTGGTTTTTTTCCTATACTCTCAAAAGAACCGTTGCACAATTCCGCATTCGTCAGAGGATATGCTAGCGCAGGGTTGCACCACATATGCCCCTGTTTGCTTGAACATCTCGTATAGTCTGTCCGATTGGCTATTCTCCAACGCGGATGGAAGACAGCTACTATTATAAGGAACTATTTAATACAGTGAAAGTATTATTTACACATAAAAGCGGATTGTTATTGCCGTTGTAAAAATCAAAGGGATTGTACTTGAGGTTTAATTTTAAAAATTATTGATAAAAATATTTGTCAGTGAAAAACATAATGAACTTTTTATTGGTAAAATAATTAAAATTGCCCATCAAATAGCTGAATTTGTAATAATAACAATAACTTCACATGCATTTGTACGCGGAATTACTGAACTCAGTTCATTCTTTTATATTTTGTATTATAATCTAGATTGTAAATCTAAGATAAACTTCATAGTTTGCGTAATTCTCAATGAAGCTCTCTACAAACAATTGTATAGAAATTGTAATTATCTTATTATAAACAAGTAAGGAAGTGCTAAGTTCGGATGTAGCCGAACATTTTATACTCTCGTAAAGTCAAATAGTATACTCGTTTGAGATTTCTTTGTGGATTGACTAATATTTTCGGTAGAAGGTCAACTATAGGCACTGGGGTCAACATATTTAGTACTTAGGGGCTTGAACAGTTTTGGTTCGATTTAGACAAGTTTTGGCCACAAGGTGGCATACTTTAATCGCATTATTCACGCAAAGTTTTATCCCGATACAGTCGTTGTTGCCTGATTTGCATAGTGGAAAATGAAAGAATCAGATGGAATTTAAAATGGTGTTATATGGGACGTAGGCGTGGTTGTAGTCCGATTTCGCCCATTTTCGCACAATGACATAGGAATATAAAAAGAACGTTATGCACCGAATTTGGTTGAAATCGGATAAGCAGATCTCAAGATATGGGTTTTCACCTAAAAGTGGGCTGTGCCACGCCCACTGTATAATTTTGAACGCGGTTCCTATAAAGTCATCTCATACCATCCCAGAGATACAATTTAATGTCTCTGGCGTGTTTAGTGCTTCATTTATCGCGCTTTTAGTAGTTTTTAACAGTACCGTTATATGGGGAGTGGGCGGAGTTGCCACCCGATTTCACCTATTTTCACACTGTAGGTAGAGGTTCTAAAACCATTTGCTTCCAGTGAATCTTGTTATTATTGCATCAGCGGTTTAGGAGATATGCACATTAAACCTATTAGGGGCGGGACCACGCCCACTTAAAAAAATTTTTTAACTGCAGATGCCCCTCCCTATTGTGATCCTGTATACCAAATAAGAGTCTTATATCTTGTTGTTGAGCTGAGTTATGGCAATTTATTTGTTTTTGAATAATGGCGTTTTGTGGGCGTGGCAGTGGTACGATTACACCCATCTGCAATACCAACCGTCTCACGGTATTAAGAAACATGTCTACCAAGTTTCATAAAGATATCTCCATTTTTACTCAAGTTAGAGCTTGCACGTACGGACAGACAGCCACCCGGATTTCAACTCCTCTCTTCATCGTGATCACTTATATTTACATAACCCTATATCTAACTCGATTAGTTTTAGGTGATACAAACAACCGTTAGGTAAACAAAACTATTATACTCTGTAGCAACAAGTTGCGAGAGTATAAAAATATACATACGTACTAGAAGCCCGACAGACGTTGTCCGTCTTAAATGTAAACTTTTTGAAATTAGCTGTATTAATTAGACCGTTTTGATGAAAATTTTTATTAGAAACTTATTACAACATCTAACGTCATTCATATATATTTATCACAATCCGACGAATCGAAAGCGTGAAAATATGTATTGTATATTAGAATGCTTAAACTATACTTATGCTATCTTAGATAGACATCAGTGCCATCTACCAGGCTCAAATATACTTTTGAATAACGGGCAGCGCAGTCTGCCGGAATTCTTTGTAAAACATTCGAAAATTAACAACTACTTATAAATGAAAAATTAGTTAAATAAACATTTTCTAGTGGACTAAATTGTGAATCTAAACCATCCTCGAATCCCCTTAAACTCACACAAAAAATTTAATCAAAATCGGTCCAGCCGTCTAGCAGGAGTTTAGTGTCATACACACGCACACAAGAAATGTATATATGTATAAAGATAAAATATACTAATATATGTACATATATATGCAAATTTAATTTAAAAAACTAATAACTCATATATTCCGTTATTATTGCAGAGCTTGAAAAGTGGAATAGCGGAGTTAAAAACGTTTACTATGTTTTTCACAATCAAACAAATATCGAATCGGAGCAGAATGTAACTTTTGGTTTCTCAATTGAGTTTTAAAGAGAGACAATTATAAACAGACAAACACAAAACATAACTACCTAAATGAATTTAATTTAACGTCATCACAATGTACCTATTCACTGCACTGGACGAAAAAACGCTACTACATCTCAAATTATTGCTAAATATATCTACTTTGAGAAGTGTGAAAGCAACAATTAGAACTATAAAAATTAGAAGACGTACAATTGCCCTGACTACAAAAAGAAAATACAGAGCAAAATTACAGAAGCATAGCACCGTTGCTTATTCTAATGTAAATTTATATACAATAAGAGTTCAACTATCTCTTCCCTTAAAATGTCAAAATAAAACCCAAACGGATTTAACTGTTAGATATGGATGTATGATAATCATGAGTAAACCTTTATAACCTTATAATCATTTATCAAAAATTACTACCATATAAGAAAATACAGTAACCCAACAATCAATCATTGCAGCGCTAAGTACTGAGAATTGAAACGTACGCTAAACTACATCCAAGCAATGCAGAATATACCAACCTTGTAGAGGGTATTAATATCTACGAAAATTAAAATAAAATCTTTAATTAAAAACTGAAGAAGTCGATCTTTTACTAAATATGTAAATTTATACATATGTATTTATTTACATAATTTTACAATATGAATTATTAGATGTAATTAAAGTACATATGATAACTGAATTAAGCGTCCAGAGCAAGGCTTAAATATGACGGTAAGTAAATAAATATATTTATATATATATATAATAAATATGATTATGTTTTTTGTTTATACAGTCTGTGTCTATATTATTATTATTGTTTTGGGACAGAAATTCTCACTAATAGGGACATGTCTACGGCAAGGCAAACGCCAAAGTTGACAAACAAGAAATTAGGGGCACTTTAAATATTTTGCGCTCATTGATAATCATATGCTATAACTAAGTTTAATTGAAATTTGAAAAATCGAATGTTCTATTAAAACAACTTTCACAGTTCCTTTCTACAACATATTGGATTACAGCATCAAACAAATTCTCCGTTTAGCTCGATAGATTTGATCCCATGATTCCATAACTTCTTAAACCCGTCTGAAAAATAAGCTTTCTGTAGGTCTTCACAATAGGCCTCGTCCTTATTCCACTAAAATTTCTACGCACACAGCTTTTTGGAGTTTGGAACTTAAAATTGTGGTACGGAGCGTTGTCATGATGGAAGAGCACTTTTTTCTTACTCTGTGATCATTTTTCCTTTCTTCAATTAGTCGATGTATATCACACCTGGTGAATCCCACAAAACGGTGGACATATCTTTGCCAACCTACAGTACAGTCTTCATTTTTTTGGAGCAAGCTCTCCGATAAAGTCCACTTTACTCCATCGGATTGCGCTTAAACAGCGTCACACATTGCTCTGAAGTGATTCTCTTAAGAGTGGGTTGTTAAAAACCAACGTGCAATCACGTTAGCACTTGTTAAACCAATTTTCGACAGTCGCCATCGAAGGAGAAGTGTCACCACTTTCTAGTTTTATAAAAGCCGTGGGCAGGACTGAAATTTTTACAGTAATAGTCCACGTCATAGTATTACACAAAAAAAATTGTCTTGCGATAGTGGCACTATCGCGTAGTGGGCTAAGTCATTATCAGACTGGCTTCCATATCTGACGCGAGCCATAAATCTAACGAAAATTTTGCGTCCTTTCCAAATAAACGAAGAATTTGAAAGTTAGACGTATTACCCATGTCCCAGAGTGGACGCTCCTTTAAAATGAAATAATGTAATATAATAATTTTAAATACCATAATACTAATCGAAATAGTAGTCTCGCTTAAGTTAAATTCTATTGAGATACATATGTATATGCGATATAAAGTCATCCAAAGAAACGTAAAATAAATTTCGTTATATAATTTTAGGAACAGTCTTGAAAACAATTTCATTCATATTTAGCGCTAAACCATGTTATAGTTAAGAAAACATGTACACTTAATTTCATTTAAATATCCAATATTGAAGGTTTAAAGCCAACCGGAAAGTTGGAAATCACTATATCGGCGATGTTGGAGATAGAGAGACGTCCGGAATTTATAAATTATGCCAGCGAACATGTTTCCACGCAATTTTTTAAGATTGTTCGCCTATATATTTCTGAAAAATCGGTTGTATGGGAGATATATGGTATAGTTGTCCATTTTTATTTATTTTCACTGTCATTGTTAAGTATGTATTAGAGGACAAATCTGTAAAATTACCTGCTCTTAGTTTTTTAATTAAAGGCAGGATACCGGAATATAAAAGATCTGAAGAATCGGTTGTACGGGAGATATATGTTATAGCTGGTCGATTGCGAATCGAAATTCACCTACTTATGTATTAAATTTCATTCGCCTACCTCAAAAACTGCCGAACAAATTTGTATATTCCCTGAAAGCTGAACTACGGCTTAAAAATCGCTGGCTCAAAATCGGTTTATGACCTATAGTTTTTCGGGCAAAATTAATATCAAAATTCAACTACGTATTAAATTTCATTCGCATATCATAAAAACTGACGAACAAATTTTTATAGTTCCTGAAATCTAAACTACGCCTTAAAAATCGCTGGCTCAAATTCGGTTTATGACCTATAGTTTTTCGGGCAAAATTAATATCAAAATTCACCTACGTATTAAATTTCATTCGCATATTATAAAAACTGACGAACAAATTTTTATAGTTCCTGAAAGCTAAACTACGCCTTAAAAATCGCTGGCTCAAATTCGGTTTTAGACCCATAGTTCAGGTTTTAGACCCATCATCAGGCAAATTGTTCAGAACGATCCGTAGAACAGTTATTTCGTTATACCTTGTTTTGATCTTCCTTGCCATGCTCCTATCCATTCGCCGTATAGACAGTACATGGGTTTACCAGTCCATTACGTTTTCAGCCGTACACAACTTTTGGTAATCTCGTCCGCTATCTTATTGTCCTCGATGCGTTTGTGACCTGCGACACCCTCCACTGCTGCCCTGACTCTCAAGCTTATCGCGATCTTTGATTGTCGCTTGACTGTTCACGTAAATGTTACCTCTGTAGTTGCCTGCTGATGCATTAGAGGCAAAATCCACGCCCTAATAGCAAAGATCACTGCTTGAAATATATTGCAGCTTGGTCCGGCAGCTTGAAAGGCTACATCATGTATACCCTGCACCAACTCCGTCCTCCATTTTTGAGCCTTGCGTATACATTTTTAATATGTTGCTCGCAGATAAAATATCTTTACGCCAACCACCTCTTTCTATATTTGCTTTGGACTTTCTTTCCCAATTTAAAATTGAGATCATGTAGTTGGTGCTTTCCACACCATCATTAATTACCGAGCTATGCCCGAAGGTTCTCTATGTATGCAGTCATTGAGCGAGAGTTGTCTCGCATTTATCGAAGGGATCCTACTATAGGCGTAATAATTAGTTGAATTTCTTCCCAAATAAAAGCATTCTTTCCGACATAGATTTTAATTTGTTTTTTACTAATACATAAACTATTTTTTACGTATGAAAATAACTTTTTGTACAATTTATATATATACTGTATTTTATTGTAATACTACATATTACATATTTTGCAGTCTCATTCACAAAGCAACTACTATTACAACAATGAAAACGATGCCTTATCCTGCAATAGCCGACCAATTAATAGCACTTTACATAGAGAAAGTAGTAATGAGCAATATAAAAACAACGTTGATATATATAATTACAGTAATACAAACGACATCACCAACGGCTCCAGAGGATCAAGAGACATTATAATGCAGCGGAAGTCTTACGAACCTGGTAGTGACGTATACGTGGATAGTAACAGAGAATGTGTGAATACATGTGGAGGTGATATCGATTTATTATTACAAAGGGGTGCCACAATATCAACCAAATCATTAACATCTATGACTTTGCAAAGAGACTATAGTAATGGGAGCAGTTATATCATCAATGACAACCTAAACGATCAAAATCGCGTATACAATAGTTACATTAACGATAGCTATAGGAATGAAGGCATCGTAAATAGTACAGCTTATTGCTACAATATTCCCATTAGTACTATAAGTGATGAAAATACAGTGGGATTTAACCACGATACCAGTGGATACAGTGCCGGGTACACCAGTTGGGAGAATACCCTCCATAATGATGAGTATCTTAGCGGACGACATAAATCCATTGGCAGTACGAAAGTATTGCCATGCATACCAACGGAACAAAGCAGCGGCTGGCGGGATGGTTTGTATGAATATGATGACATGAAAATGCAAGCACAATGTTATGATGCGAACATTCCTCTAACGAAATCATCTATATTACCGTTACAAACAATAGGGGCGGTACGAATGTCACCCAATGTAGGTGCAAATGAGAGCCTCACTAAATCATATGGCGGCGCGGTTGCTTGTTCAACTTCGGATACTACTGTGTATAAAAATATTGGTATTAAGGAGGGTGCTAAAGACCTTGCTTGTAGTGGTCCGGCGCCCTTGCGTTTATTGCCACAGCTTCATCTTAACCAGGAATGTGGGAATGTAAATCGTAGGAAAACAGTAGACGGTCATAATACTGGGACAATGATGTCTTTATCAACAGAAATTACACCGACGACTTCAACTAATTTTTGCAAGGATACATGCGACAATACGACAATAATAAAAAACTACGGACATATTTATGGCAATACGTATTATAAAAGCAGGAATACCTCCGCAGTTTCAACTTATAGTGAAACTTTATTGCAACGGCAATATGTATCGATGACACCCCAATGCAATATGGAATACGATGGTTGCAGTACATCATACAATACTGCGTACAACAATAGTAATACAGCTGACATGGCGGCATATTCCGCAGAAACAGCACAAAAGTTACAGCTACAGCAACAACGCAAATATGCAATTATGATGGCAATGACTACGGCGTCTGTGATAGCGTCCGGCGAAACGCGTGTGCCGGTGAAACGTTCTATCGAATGTAATGTGACGACTCATAGTGAAAATGTGAACGTCGCACAGACTGATTCTGTAGCATTAAAAGCTCAAGCTTTTGGCGGCTATGATATTTTTAGTAATGAAGCGAATACTACGTCGTCAAGTAATATTCTACGTAATACAAGTTCGTCGGTTACAACCCATTTGACAATGAAAACACCATCAACGCTCACACTAACGACTTCATCTAGAAAATTGCCAAAACGTCTACCCACACCAAAAACAAAAATTAATAATAACAATAGCAACTGCCACGACAAAGTGAATGGTGTTAACAAGAAACTACCACAATTACCATTTGAAAAAGAAACACCGACCGCTGATAATGTGGACACAGTGATGTCGCAAGTTGTGAATATGAGCGATATGTCTGCAGTATCAACGACAAAAAGTACAATAGAAACATCGCAAATTAAATCAACTAATGCAATTGCAATAACAACCACATTCCCTTCATTATTGACAGACACATGTAGTGCATCTAAATCAATAACATGTATAGAATCATTAACAACATCAACAGCATCAGTATCATCACCAACATTAATAGCATCGTATTCAACATCATATCTACCATATATGTCGAATGTAACAGCAACCAAAGCAACAAGCAATGCATGCGAAACTACTGACTTTACTTCAACAACAAATGGTAAAAAACATTTAACAACAATACCGTCGCCAACTTCAGCGAAAGATAGTGAAGTTTTTGCGCATAGCAAAATTAACAGTTACATCAGTGTTTACAATAACAATAACACCTTTGGTAAATATGATATTGATAAGGAAAACAGCCTCAATTACAGCAATAATAATAGTGTTATCATATCACCAACATCAACTGTATTATCAGTAACAACAACAATGCTAACGAATACAACATCTTCGCTTTCAGGCGATCATCCTTTTTATTTCAAGCAACAGCCCGGTTTTTTTACAAATATGAGCACTAGTAGCGGAAACATTGATGATAGCATTGCGTTTAAACATTCTAGTATATATGCTAATGTATATGATAATTTTTTACAGACAACTGCATCCACATCATCCAATTCGCCACCATCGTCGCCTTCCATAAAAATTCCACCAAATACGTGTAATAAAGTAGTTAATCCAACATTATTAGAGACCACAGATGCCATTAAAAGTACAATAGATCGCGCAAGCGATATTTCATCAATAACTGTAACGCCATTAACCACGCCATCATCAACATCAACAACAACAACACCAACAACAAAAAGATCAGTCATGTTTTTTCCATGTAGTAGTGACCAAAGTAATAGAATTATACGTAATGTTAAACCTAATGATAACTTAAGTACTAGTACTGTCGTAGGACTCAAAAATAGTATAGCTATGAGTACCGATGAAAATTCATTTGCCAATACTTATAATCTAAATGCTAAGGGTATATTTGATACAACAATGTCTAAAATTTATGATGAATATCTTAAAAATGCTGGTGAAAGTTATTTAATATCGACTGCAACAACTTTATCAACGTTAACAACAACAGTTACCACGTTATCTGTGACGAGTTGTGCACCATCAAGTACAAGCATAGCAGTTGCAACAACATGTGATACACTCGAGTCACGGCCTTTCACATTAAATACGTTATATAAAATATCGGTAACACCAACAACAACAGCTTCTCCTGTAACTTCATCGTCGTTTGATGTCAGAAATGCCTCGAATCTAAAAACGTTATCAACAACAACGGATTCAACTACGCCATTTATTGGACATGATGTGACATGGTCAGAAAATTTATTACAAAATGATTCTCATAGCATAATCACAACCACACCATCAGTAGTAACATCATTGCCCAATAATAATGTTGGGCCATTGCTCACAACAACTGTTGAATTAGCGAATATGGCGATAACGACAACAATCAAAAACACAGTTAGTATCGCTGACACGATTACGCCAAAAACGTATACGGATTATTTGGCAAAGTATGAAATGCCAATATTATCAATGGTTGATAGTAGCGGTGGCAGTTTAAACAGTGATACAACAAACCTAAATATAAGCGACAAACTCTACAGTAAATACTATGCAATGTTGCATACATTTGATATGAATGCGTATACATTACCCACAACAGATGTAAGCACTATACCAAATGCAAACTTTACTTCCCTAAGCGAGGCTAGCGTTGAAAACGTTATGACTACTACTTCAGTTGCCGCAGTAAGCAAGTACGATAATATTTCAGAGACGTATAAAGTGTCTGGCGATATCTGTTCATTGACAACATCAAAAACATGTACCACCACAACGAAAACCATTTATAGTGACGACAGTATTACATTTTCATACCCAATCATAAATAAGAGCGTTGATACAGCTATTACAACGGCCCTGTCAGCATCAGTAACGGTACCGTCACTCACTTCGGCTTTTGATGATAGTTTTTACGATAGCTATAATGTTGATTGGTCATCGTTGGCAGCACTTACCACTATTGACAAATCGAATACCGAAATGTCAACAAAGCCTGAAATAGCAACAACCGACATAATGGTTTATAAGGATGATACCATTACAACCGCTGCTAGCGTTAGCATAAGCGGAGGTACACAAGGTAGTTATTATCGCCCATCTATGCCAACAAATGCAGATGCATATACAAAACAAAGCTCAGCAATAACTACTTTATCAGTTGCGGACACAACATTATCGCCACCTACACTTAATGTTACTGATAAGGCTACTGGTATGTTTGGTGGTATTTCTAAAGGTTTCAAAGGCGGGCTCGACGGTGTGCTTAGCAGTGTAAATACTGCAACAGCCAAAAGTGATTCAGATTCAAAACAACAACAGCCGAAAAGGAGTGGATTCGGATTTGGTTTGGCCTCGAAATTCGTTCCAAATGTAGGTGGCTTGTTTGCCGGCACGACGACTCTCGTGCAGCAGACAAGCGCGGTTGTACAACCAACAAATATAAGTGTCAATGTGACTAGTACAATTCCAAAAATAACTACAACAACCACAACATTAAATACGACCACACTAATGGATAGTTGTGGTTATGGTTCCTACGGTAGTACTACAGTTGCAACTACTCTTGAAGAGACCAACGGGCAAATAAATAGTTGCGCTGTCATCAGTAACTACAGTGAACCATTGTATACGAACAGTCATGACGATAATATGATATTTTCGTATGATATGAGAGACAATGCTTTACATGGTCAGCAGAGGCAATCTGTAAAATCTGATGAAATGATGTTGGCTGCTTCGCACATGATGTCTGAACACATCGGAAATTATGGTAATATAGATGACATTATGTACGTGCAGCCACATGAAATTCATTCTCTATTGCCTTTAAGTGAAGTGGTGAGAAATGATATTAGAAAAACTGGCCTAAATAGCTATGCATATAAAGTTAGCTATGATGTTGCTGATGTGGCGCCTGTTGCGGCCGCGAATGAAGAATATGGCCAAGTTAAGTATAATGAATATGTAGCGGATATACACCAAGCTGTTGATGATATGGAAAATGTTTCTCATGTAGAGCAAATCAACGAAGAAATGCATGTTGGTGTAATTGATGGTAGTATGATTAGTACATCAGGTTATGTTGAAAATGATATGACGACTACATATTACCATCCACAGCAACAAATTAACCGCGAACATACGCCACAGCAACAACAACAGCAGGAGGAAGGTCTAAATAACACTAGATTGCAAAATACATCGTCACTTGCGCAAAAGGCTTCCTCATCTCTCTTACCAGCGATTTCGAATCTCACTGCACATGTAAATAACCAACGACCACTTACAAGCAGCGCAAGTAGCACCAATAGTAAGCCATCGTTAACAGTGAAGCCTGTTAAGCCTAGCACCGGTAGTAGTGGTGGTATGTTTGGTTCATTTCTAGGAAAAGCAGCTGCTGCTGTACAGTCTGCAACACAAGTTGTCAATCAGGCTACCACATCCGTACAACAAAAGGCTGCAACAGTTATAGCGCCTTCATCAACAGAAATAGCTGTAACGACTGCAACAATATCAACAGCATCGGTTGCAACAACTAATCATCAGAAAAAATTGCTTTCACAACAAAGCACAATATCACCAAGCTATTATTCTGCTACCACAACAATGGCCGAGGATTATGACAATAGAAATTTGTACAACTACAAAAATAATGTAGAAACAGCAGAAACAACAGTTACAGCAAGTAACTCAATGTCTGTTACAGATGCTGCAGGACGACAATACACCAATTACATTTTGCATGGTAATCAAGATCAACTCCAAAAGCAACAAAACTGTAAAATATTGCCGTCGGTGCCCACAGCTGGATCCACAGGTAAAAAGTTGCCCGCCATCAATAGCAGTAAATCCGGGTTTTTAATAAAGCAACAGCCAACGGAAATCTACGACGAAGATCTAATTATTGATCTAGTGACTGATACCAGTCAACATCATTTGATCGGCTCCGCTGATGAACATAACGATTTGCTCGACGACGGCGAAACCGTCGACGAACTAAGTGAAAATAATTTGAGTAATATAGATGTAGATGATAATGATGATTTGGATTTGTATTCCGTTGATAATCGCATTGGTCGAGAGCTGAGCCACAAACAGCAAAGCTTACGACAAATTCAGCAAATTTATGACATCGATAGTGAGCAGGCTAATTACTACTCGGACCCCCAGCTGCAGGAAGCACCGTCGGATTCCCAACAAAAGTTGTCTCAACATCTCCAACGAGGCTTAGCTACCAATGGTTATTATGAGCATACAAATGGTGGTTATGATTATCGCGAGGATTATTTTAATGAAGAAGATGAGTATAAATATCTTCAGAAAGAACAGGAAATACTTTTTCAACAACAACAGCAAAACTTACTGAAACAAAAACAGCAACAAAAATATCAATATGAGGATTCTAGCGATATTTATATGGAAGATAATTACCAAAGCGAAGACAGTGGCAATTATCTAGATGAAAGTTCGAGCAGTAGTGTTGTTGGTGGAGCGGCAAACGCTTTAGCAAGTAAATTACATTCAATACAAATCGCTGAAATACCAATTAGTGGAGAGCATGATAAAATGTTGAATGATTTGAACACATTACCTATTGTACCAACAACAGATAACTCCTCTGGTATGATCAATGGGAACGCTGCTGCTGCTTTACCGTCATCGTCCCATCAACATCAAATCAAAAAACAGGATAGCATAATTGTAGAGGAGGATGAAGAAGACATGTTGCTCAATGATATCGGTGTCAACAATAGTGTAATATGTAAAGATCAACAGCCGCATAGTCGTAAGTCAAGCCATGAGTCACTAATTGAAAATGAAAATGACACAATGTGCGAATTGCCGTCCATTCCCGCTGTAACACCCAAGAAAAAAATCCTCGTACGCGGTGAAACCGAGGAAGTGGTCAGCGGGCACTTGCATATGCTCCGCAAGTCAGAGATTACAGCAAAGCAGCGTTGGCATTGGGCCTACAATAAGATTATAATCCAATTAAATGTAAGTATAATAACATATTACAGAAATTCATCATATTATAGCAGTATGTAATTAAAATTTATATCTTTAGTGCTAATGTTGGAACAATTCACTTTAGAACAAGTGATGAAGGGGTAAGTTCGGGTGTAACCGAACATTTTTAAATCTCACAATTTGCAAGGATTAAAGCCGGGAAAATATTCTCAGGTATTGGCTCAACCCTATAATAAATGTCGCGTAAGAACATTTTCAAATTAACATTTATTATTCGAAGAAACTGAATGGAGTACAATAAAATTTGGTGTCTTATTAGCTTATGTATAATATAAATCGTAGACTCACTCAGTTTCATTAGTACATTTTGCTTGGTGTCCGAAATATTTATTAAAAAACCAAATAAAATAAATCAAATGAGGATCAAATGTTAAAAAATACAAATAAAATGAGTTTTCATTTTTCTCCAAAAATATTTATTTATTCATCAATTTCTATTTTGTCCCTTTCAATGTAGTCCTCCTCAGATATAATACACTTGTGCCAGCGTTTTTTGCTCGAAGCACTTATGCACCTTTTGGTATGCCCTTGAGCTCTTTCAGCAATTTTTTTTGGCCTTGGCTCTCCTGAGCATTTCGATTGGGATGATTGGACTTTGGTATTATATGCCCATGATTCGTCACCAGTTATGACCCTGATCCTTTTAAGCAAATCTGGATCGCCGTTGACGTCATTCAACAATTCCTGAGCGATGCTCATGTGACGTTTTTTTTTGGTTAAAACTCAGGAACTTTGGAATGAACTTCGCTGCCAACGCTTCATGCCCAAAATTACCGAAAAAATTGCATGGCGTCAACAACAACCGATTTGCCGACATCTTCAGCAAATTTCACAATTCTCTATAACAATTTCCTTCACTTTCTCAACATTTCACAGATGAGTTGTTGATGTCCAGGGGCGTCCAGAACGAGCGTCGTCATTCACATCTTCTCGACCATCTTTGAAAAGCTTGTACCACTTGTAAACTGCCGCTGTCGACATTTCAAGTATTTTTGAGCATTTATATAATTCCATTTTTCACACAAAAATGAATGCAAATTCTTTAATCCATTTGTTCGAGTTTACTAACATAACAAAATAAAAAAATCGATAATCGAATGTACATAGCCCGTGAAATTTGAAAATTCACCTTAATTTTTGAACAGACCTCGTATGTGATATAAGCTAAACCAAATCAGATAAATTTAACATATTGGGTATACGTGGAAAAAACAACCAAATAGTGGGAACTCATTATATTAGGGATATGAGGTTTAGGCCAAGGTCTGGACGAATTCGACTTATATTAAACAGCAAACCACATTATTTTTAAGAAATCTATTAAATTTAATTAAAATATTATAGTTTTCGGAACAAGGCTGTAGTATATTTCATTTTATACGTTCCCTTAGCTTTGATAAGACGTCTTACTTATTGACCGATATAAACGCTATAAATTCAACCGGAAGTTTTAAATTCATATATTAGGTATATAGGAAAAGAATTAAATGTTGTTATCCATATCAGGCACCGCGACATATTATTTTCGGAAAAAGATGCTCTCTGGATGGTTATCATCTGATTTAACCTATTTTCTCAGTGCTTGAGGAAGTGCCAGAAAGACAATTTGGTTGAAGTAGCTTTAGCGGTTTGTGAGATATACGAAACCTATTGAATGGGGCCAAGCCCTCTTCTAAAAAAAATTTAAACCACATATGTCCATATATGCGCCAAAGTCCTGTACTAAATTACAATTTCGCATCTTAATTTTCGGCTTTGTTATGACACTTTATAGGTTTTCGATAAACGGCATTTTGTGTAGCAAAAGTCGGACAGCGCTCATACGGAATGGTACACGTCCAAGTTTAATCAAGATATCTCAATTATTACTCAAGTTATCGTCTTGCACGGACAGCCAGTCACTCGAAATTCAACTCGTCTTGTCATCCTAATAATTTGTATATAACCTCTATATCTTTCTTGATTGGTTTTATGTGATACAAACAACCCTTAGGTGAACAAAACTGTTATGCTCTGTAGCAATATGTTTTGAAAATAAAAATTATTTGGGTTTAATCAGGGATCAGACGTTTTTTAATATGAATGGGTATAGTTTTTGTGGCTAAAACCTGAATGGATTAGTCAAATTTTTTTGCTCAAAATTATTTTCTTATGAATGGGTAAAGTAAATGAATAAAATATAACGAAAGGTGGAAAGAGATTTTGTGGGTAAAACCTGTATGGATTAGCAATAGAAGCTCTTGGAAAAAAATCCATTATTTTTCCAATTTAATTGCTTTAGTAATCTGTATTTCGCGTTTATTAAGTGCGATCTGGTTAGGCTAAATGGCCTCAGAAAGATAAAATTTCATATATAGAAGCTCTGGGAGCTATAGCTAATAGTCAGAATTTGGCACCAAGTGATTACTACCTGTTCCTGTCTTTGGCGAATGATTTTGCTGGTGAAAATTTTGCCTACAGCGAAGCTTGTGAAAGCAAGAAAAAAATTTTACTTCGGCTGCACCGAAGCTATAATACCTATCACAGGTTCAAGTTTTCTTTCAAGAACTTGATTTTGGTCGGTCAGTATGTATGGCAGCTATATGGGATAGTAGTTCGTTATCGGCGGCGGTTGACCTTTTTTTTGACACTAGGGACGAGGATTTCTATATGAGTGGACAAAACGGTCGGTGAATATTTGACTTGAATCGGATCACTATGTTTAACAAAACCTTCAATTTATTGCAAAAATAATTAATTTATTTTTACGTACCTTTTTATTTATATGTACCTTATATTTCGGATTTATACATTAAAAATTAGAGACTGAGTGTGGCACGATCCACTTTGAAGTTAATTTTGTTTTATAATGGTTGAAATTTGGAACATGATCTTTTTCCACTTTACAGACATATTTCAAGCATTTATAAATATATTAAAATAAAACTAGCGCATATAGCGCTCACGAAATTTTTAATCCTGATCCAAAAATAATGGCAATCGGTTCATATATTTTCTAGTATTATATACCGAATTTGTATAAAGTATTTCAGTCAGTCACCTGGTTATAGGGATGTCAGATTAAGCAGCATAAAATCGATCAAATTAATTAAACTCATTCATATATATAACAAAACGGTTTAGCTGCTTTCAAAACAATTTTTCATTATCGCGACAGCGGAATTCACATTATATTCAGCAAACATAATATAATATAAAATATTTTTCAAACATTTCTTCACGGAGTGAGGCACAGTGCAATAAATAATCGAGTTGTTGCAGTTACAAATATAGGACCCCATACAGCGGTAACATTGGCGGTAACCTTATTATATCAAATTAAATTTAGCCTGATAAAAATGGCTTTGTTCCCACCCGTCAACGCTCAGTCGAATACAATAAAGCCGAACCATATATGTACATATGAAATAACGTTAGAGTGTGTGATAAATGTGCTTACATAATACATCGCTTATACATAAGTATCTTATTGTCTATATATAATATATACCTATACAATATACACATGCCAATACATACTGTTACCGATTGAGTTGGCAAATGTCAGAAAGTCATTTAGTTGGTTTATTCAGTCAATCTAGCCGACATACTTGGCAAATTTTTTCACGCACTTTCATGTATATAAATATATAATGTATAATGTTTCAATATTTGCAAAGAATCTACGGTAATCACAAAACGATAAAATCAAATCCTAACGAATGTGCTAAAATTGCAATAAATGACAATGAACTGGAATTTATGTCCACAATACCATACAGATCAATTAGTACATCAGCAACCGCTTCAACCCTACCAGTGGCATCATTAACATCTGCAGAACGCACACGAAAGTTTAGTATTTTATTGAAACATCGACTTTGTAACACATCCTCAGAAAAATTGTATGTAAGTTGGAAATTTGTATAGTAGGTATTTCAATATAATACGTCTCGTCTAATGTGTTTACGCATTTCTAAAATATGTTAAAACAAGTACGGAAGGGCTAAGGTCGAGTGAAACCGAACATTTTAGTATGGCTAGGTGGATGTCTGACGTCGCACCTAGAGATTTTATGAAGCCACCGCGACTAAATCCTCCCACTCTTCTATGTCCTCTCTGAGCCACCCCGTACTTCTAATGAAGTTTATCAATTAAAAAAGATTTATATATGCAACTTCCAAAGCATCGCCAAGAAGCCCACGACCGATTATTTTTCTATACAAAACCATGCATTCGCATTCAAGATTGTATGGTATGCCCAGTCTGCTGGTATGTCTGCGAATAGTTTGGTGCCTGTTCTGGCTAGTTCATCTCCGTCACAGTTACTAGTTAATAGATCAATACATTCTTTCATTATCTTCGATTAAACCCTAAGAGTCTCTAGTGATTTCAAAGCCGCTTGACTATCTGTAAATATAAGTATATCCAATAAACTACGTTCACTAACTTTTCTGAGGTATCTTACATATTGACAGATATATTCGGTATAAAGTCAACCGGAAGTTTGAAAGTCTTATATTAGGTATATGAGGACTACGGGTGGTATTGACTAAATTTGATCCATTTTTGGCATTATGATATATTATTAAAGATGCCTTCTGAGTTTCATCAAGATACCTCACAGATTCATCAATATGTAAAGTATAAAGTCATACGTAAGTTAGAAAATATTTATATTTATATTTGGTATACGTTATGACATTTTATATTTTTTCGCTTAACGGAACTTTATAAGCGTGGCAATGGACCGATTCCGCCCATCTGCAATACTGATCTCCTTTGTGCTAAGGAACACGTGTTCGAAGTTTCACCAAGATATCTTAACATTTACACAAGTTTTCGCTTGCACCGAATTCGAAATCAAAAATGGCCAAGTTCTGCTCTGAATACATTTAGCATATCTTTGTGCTTCCTACATAACTCAATTACCAAACAGAAAGTTTTTTTTACAATTTTGTGATAATCATATGCAAGTTTACTTTATCGCCTCGATAAACATAATTTGAATTTTTTGCACATTGTCGCATCTCGGATTGATGAATTGTTCCACAGTCCTCTCTAGATATTCGAATCCATCCTTATATAATGTCATTCAGCTTACAGTTCTGATCATATAAATTGATAACATACGAACACACACGCACGCATATGTTTTGAGTTGTACAATTAAAAGCAACCCCATGTCGTGTGAAAATACAGACAAACATACACACATACACAGGTACATTTAATTAGATAAGTAAGATATCTAGATAATATATAAGGACAACCAAATATATAATAAAACTAGAACATTGTATAATCCTACAAGTAACAAAAGAATCAGCGGTTTTCCTATGTGTGTTACACAGCTGAGATCACCTGATCGAAATCTGCCTTTTTTGACACTAAGAGTAAATGAAAGGAATGTAGTTTAATAACTTTTTTGTGAACAGCTGTTTGTAATGGAAAAAATTAATGATAATATTTTCGAAAAGTTTATTATATGTTAATTGCTTTTCCTCACCAACTCTGAAGATGCAATATAGGCATGTTACCGATCTTTTTTGGGTGTTTGGTTCCCCCGGAGGCCTATTTTCCCCCATATAGTATATACAGTTTTAAATGTCTGTCTCCTTGAATATTGAATAAATAATAATTTTTCACTCAAAAAACTAACTTAATAAAACTAAATTTAAATTTTCTAAAAATTACAGAATTTTCTTAAGATTAAAAATATGTCCGTTGAAATGACTTTTGACATCACACGGTTGCACGGAACTCATAGATTTTTCAAACCGTTGCACAATAATATTTTTGATAAAATTGGAAACATTTAATAAATTTTGATACAATAAATAATAATTTTAACAATACTATGCAAATTGAGTTTTTAGGAATTTTAATAATCGAAAAATATTTGAATATGTAATAAAAACCTTCCTAAAGTTATAAATTTTAAAACATAACACGGCAACAAACTATAGCAGATTTGAGTAATTTGGACGTTTTAGTAGAAGAATAATAGTAGGCAAACCGTACCAAGTGTGACTTTAGTAGTAGAATATTTGGGGCTAAGTGGGACATGTGCATTAGTGAAAATCTTAGGATTGGCTACTTGTAGATGTATACAATGATTTATACGTAAGGAAATTAGGCACTTACGCAGCTCTCTGATCATCACGTATTCATACTACTCTTCCCGGCATAAACTGGTACACTCTAATATAACACACCACACCTGCGAACACCACACAGGATCACACCATATACGACCACACCACCCCAGACAAGATAACATAACGCACGATGCCTCTCCCTTTCCCTCTTATATTGATCGACCCCGTTCCGCCAGCACGAAACTACGCGCTTCTTTAATCACGACCATATATCGGCTTTCGAATATACTTATTTCGAATTTCGGATTTTGACAATTTTTAGATTTGATATGGCACATCTAAACGGCACTATTTTTGCAAAGTTAAACCCGATATCTTTATTGTCTCTGATGAATCTGTGACATAAATAGAAGTTTAAAATTATTTTATATGAGAAATAGGCGTGGTTGTAGACCGAATGGGAAAAATAATGCTATAAACCTAATTTCGGTAAAATCGATCAAGTAGCTCATAAAAAATAGATTTAACGAGGATTTCAATAAGATGGACATACTATCTCCCAGATTTGAACACGCCCCGTCATCCTAATCGTTTGTACATACAAGTATATATAACTCCATATCTATTTCGATTAGTTTAAGATGATACAAAACAACCGTTAGGTGAAAAAACTATTATACCATGTAGCAACATTTTGAGAGTATAAAAATGGGCGTAGTAGTGCACGCAGGGTATAGATTGTTGAATATATAACTTATAATTTTTTATATACTTAGTTTTTTGGGGTTTTTTTGTTAGAGTTTTAAGCAAAAACATTTTGAGAGTTGGGAATACTGTTGATGTGTCACAACAGACGCAATGAGAGAGGGGAGAAAAGAGAGCAGTGTTGAAATGTCACACAGCATAGAAATCATGATTCAAAAGATTTCTATGTTATGCCCTGCGTTCGGTAATCAAATACATGCAAAACGTATAGACCAGATTCTTTATGTGACAATTCTCATGTCCCAGTAAAAAATCTTATCATCCAAAAATGAATCTTAGATCGCTCCTTTGCGAGCAATGTGATACTCCACAAATTTCATAAAATGCAATAATCTGCATTTAATACTCCTTTTTAACATTGCATGCCCTTGCTTGGGATCACTCCTTTTGAACTCCTAATGGAAAGCAAACCGAGCATTCTTTTAAGTGATTTTCTTTGTCTCCAGATAGAGCACAAATCGTGTAATGATTTTTATCTCCAAAAAGAGCATAAAAAGAGTAATATTATTTTACATCCAAAAAAAGCAGAAATCCGACATACAAAAAATATAAACATTGTTTTGAAATAATTCAGCATTTCTATTGTATTTTTTTATTTTGAATACATAAGATTTGGTAATTAACTTCACACAAATAGTTATAATGCTACAAAATAAACTCAAAGTTGCTAAATGGTAGAGGTAATTTTAATATTTGAGTTCGGAGACGGAGGAAATTTTGTGACTAGGTCTTCCGGTAAAAAGATTTACATTTCCGTAAGGACAGTTTAATCGATTTTTCAAAATTGTGAGCACCCCTTAATGTTGTATGTCATAAAATGTAATATTTCTACACTAAAATTAAGAATACAAAAATGCCACGGAAAAGTGAATAAAATTAAAGCTTCTTTATGTTGAAACGGCAGCATTTTGGTTTATATTGCAACCACAGAAACAACAAAATATTCTTAAACTTCACTTTTCTTCAACTTAATTTACCTGAATATCGTGGCATCCTTCCATATTATTAAAAAAATTGATGAAATTTATTTATTTTATTAATTTTAGACACCTAAACGTCAACAATAAAAAAAAACATATACGCTGATAGAATAACACACTCAAAAACATACCTCGCCGTGTTGTATTTGTTGTATTTCAATTTTGTATGGGAAACAACAACAGTGTCGATATGACAGTCATAAAAAAATAAGACAATATGACGATATGACACAATATGACACCTTGTGAATACCCTAAATATAAAAAAACTCAGATCTTGCCGAAAGAGAAAAAGTTAAGCAATCTGTATTGATTTGACTTTGAGCAACGTGTCGTGAAAAATCTTCGGCAAGGTCTTTTCGGGTTGGTACTGGGCATGAATTAAAAGTGCTTTCTCCAAACCAAAATGAATGTGTTCACCCGCTGCCATTGGAGTTACTTCAATACATCTTTGTTGCTTTCCTCCGGGCCCGGAGTTTTCGAAGGGGCCCGTATTTTCCAAAAAATTAAGTTAAAAATTAGAAAACTTTTGATTGGTGATTCATTCGATTTGCCGTTGACAGGGCTGCGATAATGGTATAATATGAGCGGTATATATGAAGGAGCGCAAAATCACTTCCAACGTAAAAATAAGTATACAGTTCTTTCCCGTTGTAGTGTCCACACGCTGAATTTGGTTGAAGTCGACTCGGCTGAGTGATGTGTTCGAGCAATAAATTTTTTTCGTGTCGTTCAAAAATATTTCAACATTTTAAGTAGCAGTACACAACGTTGAGAAATTCTGAAATCCAAAATACCCAATTCACGCTTTGAAAGAAGTTAAAAATTCAACCTTACCGCAGAAACTCGTTGAGAAGTTGATGGAATTTTGAAATACTTATATGAGCAAAGTTGAGTGCTTTTTGGTGGCCTTCATATGGTTTAAAATCCTTCAGTCAATCAATGAAGGAAACTTGGTTCTTCAAGAGATCAATGCCACCATCGATGCTGATGTAAGAGATATGGAAAGCCTTCTTGAGAATTTGTAATATCTGCGCGACCATTGGAAAGCAATAATAATGAATGCGAAATTTAGAGCATATCGAAGACGGAAACGACCTACATGAAGAAGTGGATGTAATCTGCAGTAAAGAAGAAATTGAATTTAAAAGAAATCTTTCTCATTTCTATGGCAGTTCTATGAGATAAAAGCAGATGAACTCAACGCAGCTGCAAAAAAATTTGCCAAAAAAGTATACCGTTGATGTATCTGATAAGGTGTCCAATAAAGCTATCCTCTCAGACACATTTACGATGCAAACTCCATATAACTTATTGAATGCCATCAATGCTCGAAAATTAGGAAGGCTTTTCTTATTTTGGACTCCACCCGTTTCCTTTTCAAGTGGTGAACATCCGCTTAGTGCTTTAGCAAGGATCAAAAATTTTCATCGATCCTACTCGTCACAAGGAAGGATTTGAGGACTAGCTTCGCTGCGTCTTGAGGCAGAATTAGCCAAGTAGTTGGATTTCCAGGCTATTATCGACGCATTTGCTGCCGCCAAAACTCGAAAAGCTTCTCACTTTTAAGTTACAAATAATTGAAGATTGGAAGATTTTTACCTGTATGTTTAAAAACTTAATCACGATAGTCAACAGGTTTGAAAAGAATAAACAGATTTCAAGAGAAAAAAATATTTTTGGCCGAGAATCTATGTATGAACTGATTTATACATTATTGATTTTCAAAATCATACAAAACAAATTTGTTCCACCCAACACCAACAAGATAGCCAATTTAATACAGATGTGATAAGAGCATAAAACACTACGTCGTATGTGACTTCTTCTTCAAAAACATTGAAGCAGTCAGTGGGTAGATAGTTAATAAAATTTATAAAGTATTAAAAACATTCCTTTAGGGAGGGGGCCCTACTTTTTACCCCTGGGCCCGGTTTTTCTCTCGGCGGCCCTGTATATATTCGTGATATTTGATTCATTTTCACGCTTTGATATCAAAATTCAGACCAATTTAATGTGATAAAATACGTGTTTATTGAAAATAAAAGAATTTCACAACAATTAACAGTTATGATTAGCCGTTATGGTTTATCTTTTATTGCTGCATTTTGGAGTAATAATTACTCGGTAGAAGTATGCGTTGTGTTTACAACGTTCATATATTATTAGATTGTTTATTCCTCCAGAATGTATCAATAAGCGAGGAAACAAATAATGTTTGTAAAAACTAGCAAAAATGTTGTTACTCCTTATATTTTGATATTAATCCATATATTTTTTACTGGGGTATGGCAATGCTATGCTATGTATGTATAACTGGGCCTTTAGCATTGATATCAAAAAAGAGTATAGTCGGTCTGTTGCTTTGATCAGTAAATTTCTATATTGCTAAAATTTCTATTTAAAATTTTTCGAGACATTTCTTATATTCGTTTATTTCTTGGCTTGTTTTTTTTTATCTTTTTCGTAACTTTTTTTATTAAGTAAAGAAGTGCTAATTTCAATTGCAGCCGCACATTGAATACTCATTCACCTTTTATGAAACAAAAGTGTGCAAATAACGAATATTACATATGAATTCAATAAAAGCAGAAAGACGGAGGTCAAGTTTAGTGTACTGCATAGACCGATTAAACTTATTTTTGACCACAAATTACAGCCCGAGATTTGAGTTAAATTAGTTTGTTACAACATTTTACATTCTGGCCGATATACTTGTACATATGCTATATACCGTATCAAGTAAACCAACATAACAAGTATATAGGACCTAGGGAATGTACTGAACCTATTTCATTAATTTTAATCGCCAGACTATGTCATTGTCAACAAAATATGCTGACCCAATTTCCTTAAGATGCCTCATAAATTGATCGACTTATGCCCAGTTTTCTTCAAATATCTTCACTCTACTGAAAAGGGCAATAATGGGAATGAATGTAAAAATCATTATCCCATTTTAAAACTGTTACGTAAGGAATAAAGGAATGCTATGGATCGAATTGGTTCTGTATTTGCTAAGAAATGCGATTTCACCAATGATTCACATCTGCTTATAATCCTCATTGTTGAATTTAATGTTACTGACATTCTTTGTTGGACAATGCACTAATATAATCGTAGCATATTTTGTACAGTGCATATTTCTGACTTTAATGCATTATAACCAAGGGACTATATGAAATATAAAAATTAGACTAGTACCATAAAAAAGATAAAAAAGTCTAGTTTAATAAAAATTCTACATTTATCTTTAAATTAATGTTTACATAACTTAAATATTCGAAAACCAAAACGCGCTGCATGTATTCTACTCACAACTTATGTTATGAAGAAACTACTTTGCCTAACGGTACATTAACGTTTTTAACAGTATTTTAAAAAAGTTTAACAGTATTTTCTTCTTCTATGCCTTTTTTTTTGTTTCTGAAATAGAATCAGCTACATTTTGATGCTTGAATTGTCTATTGCTGTGATTATTAAAATGGTTCTGCGAATGAAGGTGGTACAACCAGAATTGGTTATTCGATATTTCAAAAATGGCCATTCAAAGCGAAAAAATGCTGAAATGGTGAAAACCTGCAAGGTACAAAAAAGTATCGAACGCTTTATTCATGAAAATTGTGTACTCAAGAAAGATAGAGAAGCATCGAACGAGATATTCAGTGACACTGATGAGTGATATATGGTATGCAAGATAAAGGCTGATTCGAGACTCTCCGCACCGAAAGTGGCTTCTGAAATTCAAACTGACCTTAGAAACAAGACTTTCATGGTCGAGTTTCCTCGAAAAAAGCCTTAAAAGTAGGTAAAGCAGACTCAGCTTCGCCAAAGAACATATTTCTAAGACCACAAAGTACTGGAATTCGGTTATATTTTCAGACGAAGTGAAATTTAATACTTTCGGTACGGATAGTTTATGATTATGATATCTTAGCAAAATTGACTGAACGTATAATATTGGATATATTGTACTATAGTTTAATGCCGAAAATATGTGAAATTCGTCCACCAATTACCAAAACTCCCATATACTATATATATATATACAGTTGGCCTTAGACCTTTCTTACTTGTCAAGACGAAATTTTGCCAACACCCGAAAGTACTTCCCCGTCTTTGATCCTTGTAAATTGCGAGAGAATAAAATGTTCTGTTACATCTGACCTTAGCGCTTTCTTAATAGGCACAAAATAAATTATATTCCATTTGTCATGTGGGCTATGCTTCTTGTGGGGATGGGGGAAAAAGTTTAATACCAGGGCTGCAAATAATAAATTAAAAAATAATTGTATTAACATTTAATTTATTTCGTAATTCCAATTTTTTTTATGCCGAATTGAAAAAAAAAGTTAATCTCAAGTACGGAATTAACAAATAAAAAAAATGTTGAACCCAATAACCGGATTAAAAATTAATTTTAATGTATAATCTTAAATACCCGAATGAAAAAAAAACAATACCAAGCAAATAATTAAGAATTAAAGAAAAATAAATTGTTGTAGAATTAACATATTTTCGCGTTTGCGCACTTCGTGTTCTACCATTTTGAACTAAAGTTTGTATAGAGCTCGCACAGAGATATCACCATACTCTAAAGTACTGGTTGACAAACTAACATATACAAACGATTTATTATTTTATCAATTTTTAATTCTGATTTTGGTATAAAAAATTAGATGTATAATTTTAAACATCAAAATTATTTGAATTGATAAGTTCGCAACCCTTAATAATACTAATAAAATTGCCTAATTATTTGGGGACTATTATTATGAATTTAATAAACTAGAGTGTAAATAATTCTCATAAAATGTTTCGAACCTTATGGGCAACACTGCTACCATATAATAACGGTATTGCCATAATCAAAACAGTAGCTATTAACTAAAATTTTGTTTCAAGCACAACTATAAAGAAATGGTTGTTGACCTTTTTGGTTTTTCGTTTGCATTTGCAACAAATACGTTCCATTTTGTAGGCTGTTTTTTGTACTTTTTGCTCAATCATATATTTAAATGGTTCAGTTATGGCACCCTTCACTGTTAACAAGCAAATGAACCTCAATGAATGAATGCATAAATATATGTCAAAGTTACGTAATGAACAATGAATTAGCACACTTCAACCCCTGCTAACAGCAACCATGTTCACGCACATCCGTAGTACTTAGTCAATCAGTCAACCTTTAAAACAAGTAGTAAAATAACTAACATTAGACGAAGTCAGTGCAATAAGGAGTAGGCTTGGTAAAAGCAATGCTAGTTGTGCTAGTGCTAGTATTTACTAGTCAGTGAGCAATATCCAAGCAATGCAGTTGTTATTGTGGTGTTTAAGTAAATACATATAAAAGTATAGTGCACTACTTGCTAATCGCCGGTTAAACTCTACAGTGCTATTTATTATAAACATAAAATAAAAGTATGAAACATGAGTAACTCAAAAAATCTTAATACTTAAGAAATATAGATCTGCTTATATATGTCGTGTATGTTGACTCGTGTGTTTGTGTGTGTTTTATACAAACGTGTGTATAAGAAATATTTGAAAATATGTCAGTATAAAATGGTTTTTTCCTAATTCAAATAATACAACAAAGGAATATTAGTGTTAGTGAAGTAGTAACACAAATGTGATTTGAAAAAAAAAAATAATTATACGACAGCAAGGAAGAGAGCAGTAACAGCATTAAAAAGGGACCAAATGCACAATGCTTAGCCTAAAAAATCTAAATATATACAGCTGTATACACACGGATAAACCGGCGCACGCGCTTTTTCTACGCTTTTGCAGGCAATCTAGATAAAAAGTGAATAGGAAATTGTCACGTAAAAAACGAAGCTGCCATGTCTAAACTGAATAATGTTATATTATATATATATATATATATATATATATATATATTAATGTAAATGTTTAGAATGTATCATTATTTGGCCTAAATTGGATTTGAATTTTTAAATTTTACTAACGCTTTTCCTGTATAAGACAATACTCAAGTTATGTATTTCGTCATTTCTGTTTCTGAAATTTTATTGAAAACAATTTAAACGGTTGATATCACATTTGATACAATATAACATACACCAACAAATTGCATTCATCTTTCCTCAAATATCGAATATCTCTGTGAATTTTCATAGTAGATGTCTGAAACTTGTTGGTTGTATTGTTATCATAAATTACACAGCTTTAAAAAATTTTTTTTGTGGTTTTCAAGAGTCTAAATTGCGTATTTATTCATCAAAGGGTTGAATGTGCTCTTGTTGTTATGATTATTGCATCTTTTATATTTTAATCAATTATCGGCTTGTTAGAAATTGAATTTATTTTTTCAGGCTCTTTACCTCTTTTTACTATTTAGACATAAAGTCTATAAAATGTTCTTTTATACTCAATGAATATCTCGCATTCGTTTAAAAAGTAATTCGGATGCTCTCAGAAACAACGATGTCGCCAATTTCCCAGAAATCGGTGTAGTATGCCAGTGGAAGTGCATTATATCTAGGATACAAAATAGATATTCATGAATAAATAAACACTTTAAGATATACAAAATTCGCGATACCTTTTAAATAAACCTCGTAACCTCATACAAAGATTTTTGAACTTCCGGTTGACTTATTATCGCATATATCGGTAAATATGTAGTTACCTTAATGAAATTTAAATAACGTCTCTTTCTTATAACAGTGTATCCTTCAGCCTAAAATGTTTAAAATCGGGTGAATAAGTCTCCTAGTTCCCATATACTGGATTTGCATTTTTCCAGTTGCTATGTTACCGTATATGTCGGTCAATATCTTAACAAAATAAAGTAAATACATAAAGGGTGATTCATTTCAGAGTTTCCTACTTTTTTAAAAGAAAAAGCACAGAAAGTTCAAATTTAGTGAGGAATTTTTAGTATCATTTGAAGGAACATTCTTTGGCATTGATTTTTTGAAGATTATCTTTTTTAAATGTTGGCCGCGGTTACGTTTCAGATGGCTCATCCATTGAGTCTAATTCTCGATGACTCGTTCCAGCATTTTGACTGGTAACGGGCGAATGACACGCGTGATGTTTTACTCCAAGGCCTGAATCGAAGCGGGGTTGTCCGCATAAACTTTAGACTTTACATATACTGTCTTGGTGACCAATCGACTAACCCAAAACGTGAAATTATCTGCTCACCGAAGTGTTCTCTCAATAAATCCATTGATTGAAGCGATGAAACCAAATGTCGCCGAGATCACGAGCTTAAATTTCAGCATCAAATAGTCGGTTATCATGGCGCGATAACGGTCCCCACTGATGGTTACGTTCTCACCGACATCATTTTTGAAGAAATATGGACCGATGATTCCTCTCTCTTGAATCTCTCCATTGAGCCATAAATGGTCCTCATCGCTGAAAAAAATTTGGCTCGAAAAGGTCGGATCTTCTTGGAACTTTTCAAGAGCCCATAGAGCAAACGATTTCGCTTGGGAAGGTCGATCGGCTTCAGTTCTTGCACAAGCTGATTTTGTACGCTCTCAATTAAGATTTAAGCGAATAGTATGCTCAGTAGGCTGTTGAACAATTTGTAAACGTTGTTCAGGCGAAAGTTTTTCCATGATTAAATACCAAACAATACTTAACAATAATAAGATGACAGTTTGACACGAATCACGTGCGATCTGTCAAAAAAAGGCTATTGAAAAAAATATCGCAACTTGGATCACCCGTTATTATTAAATATATGGTATGTATAGTTTAAGGCGGAAAATATGCCGGTCAGCGTGTGAGATATCTTCATAAAATTGCGTGGAAACATGTTTTCGGGTATACCCATTAGAATTGGTCCCCTTCTTTGAGTCTATGTCGCATGTATCGGTATTAAAACATATAAGAAAAACTGTACAACACTTGGCTGGATATAGGACCAAACCAATTTTTTTCAAAAGCTTGAGTATTTATTATAAAAGTAATTTCCCGTTTTTCGAAGTGAGCATTGCCTTCAAATTTCTCAAATGAGCTTATTTAAATCATCATTATTAACTACTAGCTGACCCGGCATACGTTGTTTTGCCATATACATACGTCAGTTTTAGGAAATATTAAAAAAAAAATATCTTCAGAAAAAACTAACACTTAAATGGAATGTAATTAGTTATAACAGAAAGAGGAATAAAGATGAAATTTATATTAAAATACTATTTTTGATACACATTGAAAATAGTTAATATTTCTACTATTAATTATTTCAGCTAAAAATTAACAAAGCATAAACTCTCAACCCAATGGAGTGTACAATATTTTTGGCCAGTCCGTCTTTAGCGAATAAAAACGAACTGTATGGTTTGCTCACGCGAAAACACGCCACATAAAGTGGTCCGTCAGAAAAGCATGGTGTACCCAAATCAAAGCCACAAACAGACAACGTTTGGCTTTGTGAGCTCAACACTCAAGATTTTTATATCTTGTGTATACATCGGGAAGTTTATTGTCGATAACAGTATTTTGTAGGTTGATAATTGTGTAGAAATCCGTCAGTAATTTTATGCACTAAACAGTTTATAACGGGAAGTGTCTGTCTGAAATCACATGAAAGGAGAAGTAAGTGCCGCTAAACAGTTTGTCGTTGTTTTTTATATCTTAAAATATCCTATCCAATGCCTCAATTTCAGAATGTTTGTGTGCCATAGTGCATTTATACCAAATGATAATTTTATACTGTTTCAGTACTATAGCCATGAGCATCTGGGTTACTTTAATGACAGCTTAAATGTTGAATGAGTTGTTCTGCTTCCATCTAATAAAGTAAAGTCTGGCATCGCAGCGCCAGATGATGCAACGGCCATTGCAATGCCATTTATTTATCATATCTCAGCGCGAAGTACCGAAATAAGGAACGGTTTGCCAATTCCACCCCGTTCCATAAAAAAAAAAAACAAAATAGAACAGTACCTGCCAAAACTGCCAGCATAATGCGGTCGTAAATTTTTTTTTTGTTCATTGTTTAGTAGTGGAAGGATTCGACAGTATCTTCTTTGTAAACTGTGTCACTGAATGATATCTTTAGATCATTGCACCTTGTACTCTCGACAATATATAATCAGTCATCGAATCTTTGTGATCGGGCCTGGAAACATACCATCGGTACTACAAGTATATCAAATAGTAGATGAATTTGTGTTTTTGTGAAGTATAATGCTGAAGCAAGTATACTGCCCCGAATGATTGTCATCTTCTAGTAAGCAAGGCATCCATCTTTATACGTTGAGGTTTGCTGTTCATTTACTTTACGTATATCTTCAAATGGCAATGGTCTGGCGAAATTAACCAATAACAGTCGCAGATAAAAGCACTCAGTCTGCCCTGTTTGTGGATCATCCATCTTTTCGATTGAGCCGATGTAAAATGCACGAATGTTTGTACAAAGGCAACAAAAACATTCGCACGATTACACAATTCAAAAAATTCGGTGAACTTAGTTTATGGTGTATTTAAAGCACGATCAAGCGCTGTTTCGTTAGAGAAAAATACGGCCATCTCCGAGATGCACAAAGAAATAATGTTAAAATCACATATAATAAAATAGACTACATGGGAGTAAAATAAGTCGAATTTCTTTCATACCTACTCATTGATGTTTGCTGGTTGAGAAGTGACAACGGGAGACACCTGGCAGGGATAATTGATTAGTTGATAAAACTATACATAAAAATTGAAGTATGCTACAGTTATTATATTCGATTCCCATTTTGTGTGAAGTGGGAAAATTTGGAATTACATGTATTTTTCAATGGCAAATCGTGAAAAAATAAAAACAAAACATTTCCAAAATAAATTTAAAAAAAAGTAATTTTTGGTCTTGAAAAAATTTGCCAATACCAAAAAATCTCTGTTTTCCCCAGTTACATCTTTTTCTCCTAATATCAATAGGGTATCATACCTCATAATAAACGCAATGCATTTTGTAGCTACTAATGCATTTAAAGGTAAAACGATAGATAGTGGCATCAACGAAAATCATTTCACCTTTACTGGCAGACGTTTCACTTTGCTATCAACTGGATTTGGCCGCCCACTTTTAATCGCTTTGTCTCTCTGCTCTTTACACTGCTGCGCATAATGCTCATTTTTATTACACTTAAAACAAATAACATTACTCAACCCAGATTCCGGACCGCACCTTGCTATACGACCTTCCTTAATACTTCTTTTTAATCAACCCTTTACTTTCTGCCGCAATCTGTCCCACGTATTCTTTGTTTACAACTGTTTGTACACCCCTAACTTTCTCGAATATCCGAATTTGTTCCTTTAACTCGCATACCGTTTTCGCTTGATACAACATTACCTTGTTTGATTAAGCGTCTGTTATACCATCTACAAAGTATTCTATTATATTCTTTTCATCGAGCGATATTGGCTTACCGATTTTTAATGATAGAGTATAAATATTCTTGCATTTTTTCTTTAGTTTGTTTACGCTTATTCCCTAATGTTCGATGTACCTCCGCAGCGCTCAACTTCTTCCTGAACTCTTCAAACAAAGCTGTCTACCAATTATTCCAACTTCTAATTCCTATAGCTCCTCCCACAAACAACTTGACTGCTCCCTTCAACAACTGTTTTCTATATACAAACCTCTACAAATCGTCCCACCCTACCGTTTCCGCGACTCCGTCAAACTCCTCAATCCAGTGGTACACGCTATAAGTACCGTCTCCATAAAAATTGGATATACTATCTTCAACATCTCGCTATCGTCCTCAGCTTGCTCATCACCAAAAACTAAATGATGTAGCAAACGCAGTTGCAACTCTTTTTTGCTGCCTGTTACGTTCAACCCTAGGTCTCTTAACTTCTCCTTCAACGTCTCCACCGTTATTGCTTTATGCTTCAAACAGTCACCGACGCAAAACCGTAGACCGAATCAGCTAGGTCTTATCTTATGAGAGCGCAATGTAAATGAACACTCACCACTGCTTCTACAGACTGTACGGTAGGATATCCGCGAAAATTTAATTTTTCCCGTAGAAACGAGTGAGCTGAGAGAGCAATCTCTTGCAACGCAGGGTTGCCAGTCTCGATATATTGTAGTGATTAAAAATTAACTTGAATATATGTGAAATATTCTTAAACTCAAAATCACAGTCGTATACATTTATTTGTAAATAGGTAGGATATTATATTTTATACATACAAGTAAGTATTATATTTTATATATAAGTAGACCCATTAACGCACTGTGCTGCTTAGCGGCTGGACTTCGGCACGAAATTTTTGACGTGATTAATAATATGTTGAGAATTTCACGTAACTCAGCCGATCGCATCCTTGTGAAAAACATTCAATCCTCCCGCCAATATAATGCGTACATTTTTTACTATCCAAATCACTCGCCAGAGCGAAACTCATTGCGGCTTTTGCCAAAAATTTAGACCAAATTTAAGAACAGCCGTCTTATGTTTGTGTAGATTGTGTACTTTTGCTGACGGTCACAAATTGTCACTATAGTTCGGTATAATATAATTAACATACGCTCTGACGTTTCACTTTTTTTTCTCAAAACCGCACGTCTGTATTCTTCTTTTTTGTTTTTTCTGTTATTTTTAAAATTCCCTACATCCTTGTTGAGCCCCCATTTGTGGGTTTTTAATAAAAAATATAAAACATTTACAACCGTTACTATTTCTCAGTCCGCTATGATGGACACTTCGTTCCTTTTTCCTTCATTCAGTATTACCACTTGTGTCGTTCCTACATTTATTTATTTATATATATTTTTTGAATCGTTGTTTTTTCCATATCCATATAATCATCGACCTCAACTAAATTTTCTCTTTTATGTATTACTCACCAACATATATCTGCCATCACGCAGTTTACTTTTTTCCTTTTGAAGCGGGAAAAAATGCTCTGCCATTAGATTCTCTTGAAAGTTACCTTTCTAACCTATGAGACAATCGTATCAGGATATTCACATATTTGCAATGATTAGCATTAGAATGTTTGCCAATGACATTTGCCTTGCCCTGCAAGCAATCCCATCATTACGAAAATTTTGCACTACCTTACATTTGGACCGTTAAAACAATAGTAAATACATATATGTACATACGTCGTGGTATGAAATTATTTTCAGTATAGGTTTTGAAGGCTATGCCAGACTGCATGAATTCGCCGTGTTCAAGGTGTTGTTTCCCTCTTTTCATTTATTGTATGTTCGGTAATTTGCCACCCTTTATCTTCAAATTATATTGCGTAGCAGTTTATGTAGCGAGAGCGTATTCTATATACATATACTCACTAACAGAAGAATGAAGGAGCGAGATGAGAATTATCTGTGGCTGAACCAGAGAACTTAAAACAATGAGAAGGTGCAAATTGAATTTTGTATGATGCTCGATTGGTTGGCTGAAAAATTGTTGTTTTAAGTTCTCTGGTTGAACAATAAAAGACGATTGACTAATAGCAGAGAATGTTAATGAATAGAGAAGACGCAAATGTCAAATCAAATCTTTTTGTGTACTAATTTGTAATTCCAGATGAGGGAACATCGAAAAATATAGCTTCGAAAAAGACTAACACACCACGCAATGTGCGAAATGCTATAAATAGACACAACGAATATTCTTAGATCAAAAATCGTTGCGCATACCTATTAAGATTTATGTTTTCAATTTCTATGATATGACAAAATTTTTAATTATGAACTCCTTCTGAATTAAAAAGCTGTATTATCGGTAAAAACCCCAGAGTTTATAATAAAATAAACATTTATTAGGCTATTTTTCCAAGTTATGTATGTGCGTTGCGTGAGCAATTGCTTATTGAGCAAAGGATAACAATAAAACGGTGGCTAAGCAGCCGCGTTTCCACTTTTGAGGTGGCTGAGGTCGTAAGTTTGAAGGAGTTAAGATCAATCCGAATACGAGCCTATACGTTCGAATCCTAAAACTCTTGAAACTTAAATTTTATTAAATTTTTTATTTTATTAATTGGAATCTAAGCATATCTCAATTCAATTACTTTAATAGCATATTTTACTTCCTGAGATAATTAAAATATTTCAAAGAAATGTGTTCATATGTAACTTTATTGAATATTCCCTTATTATGCGTATTTACACAAATGTGATAATCACACATACATTTTTAAATACACGTACGCTGATGCTTGCTTCTTCTTGCCCCGCACAAACAATGACTTTTGTCTACACTTTTTGCTTTTTGCGAGTTGAACGATCGCAGACAAGAAGGGGGTTCGGGCGCACTGTCACATAATTATTTCGGATAACGTCTGTCCGTCCGTCCGTGCAAGCTCTAAGTTGAGTAAAAATTAAGATATCTTTATGAAACTTGGTAGACATGTTTCTTGGTACCGTGATTGGTATTCCCAAAAGGGGTGTTTTTACAAAATAAAAAAAACATAGAGATTTATTGTTTTTATGATCATTTATAACTAGTTGCCGTCGAAGTAAGTGTTGAATAATTTCTTTGATCATTTAAAAAAAAAAGGCACCGTGAAAATATTAAGAGTAAAGAAGCAATCTTATTTGCAAATAACGGTATACTACAAAGATGCTTCAGATAGTTGGAAGCACTGCTGGTATACTGGGTTCCATTTGCTCCAGATCTTAGAAATTGCCGTATTTAGACTTCCGAGTTTCTTAAACAATTTTTATACTCTCGCAACCTGTTGCTACAAAGGTTGTTTGTATCACCTAAAACTAATCGAGTTAAATATAGGGTTATTTATATATAACTGATCAGGATGAAAAGACGAGTTGAAATCCGGGTGACTGTCTGTCCGTCCGTGCAAGCTCTAACTTGAGTAAAAATTGAGATATCTTTATGACACTTGGTAGACATATTTCTTGGTATCGTGCGACGGTTGGTGTTGCAGATGGGCGTAATCGGACCACTGCCACGCCCACAAAATGCCATTAATCAAAAACAAATAAATTGCCATAACTAAGCTCCGCAATAAGATACAAGACTGTTATTTGGTACACAGGATCACATTAAGGAGGGGAATCTGCAGTTAAAATTTTTTTTAAAGTGGGCATGGTCCCGCCCCTAATAGGTTTAATGTGCATATCTCCTAAACCGCTAATGCTATAATAATAACCTCTACCTACAGTGTGAAAATGGTTGAAATCGGGTGACAAGCGCGATAAACCAAGCACTAAACACGCCAGAGACATTACATTTTATCTTCGGGATGGTATGAGATGACTTTATGGGAACCTTGTTCAAAATTAGTCAGTGGGCGTGGCACCGCCCACTTTTAGGTGAAACCCCTTATCTTGGGATCTGCTTAACCGATTTCAACCAAATTCGGTGCATAACGTTCTTTTCATATTTCTATGTATAGTGCGAAAATGGGCGAAATCGGACTACAACCACGCCTATTTCCCATATAACACCATTTTAAATTCCATCTGATTCTTTCACTTTCCAGTATGCAAACCAAGCAACAATGATTGTATCGAGGTAAAACTTTGCGTGAATAATGCGTTTAACGTATGCCACCTTGTGACCAAAACTTGTCTAAATCGAACCAAAACTGTTCAAGCCCCTAAGTACTACATATGTGGACCCCAGTGCCTATAGTTGACCTTCTAACGAAAGTATCAGTCAATCCACAAAGAAATCTCAAACGAGTATACCATTTGACTTTGCGAGAGTATAAAATGTTCGGTTACATCCGAACTTAGCCCTTCCATACTTGTTATGAAATATATTTAAAAAATAAAGAAAAATGTAAAAAAATTAGTAAAAATACCTTATTAATCTTAATTAGAGTTCGTTTGGTATGTATTTTGTTGGTCTATTGTGCATAGATAGCTCAGAAGTGCTCGAGACCTATTGATTTCTATCGAATGTTTGTCCGGGTTTGATACATACATGTAATACCCTGAGTAAGTTGTAAAATCTTTAGCTTAGCATTTCGTGACTCGGTTTAAAAATGGATTGAATCAGATAATAACCATGTCCAAAAATCACACATATACAAAGATTAGGTTTTATAATCAAATTATTGTGATTACAGTGAAATGACTAAGTATCGACAATATGGGTGATTAATCCCATGATGATATCTGTCCTATAACCCATATACTCAAAACATTTTTCACGTATTGGTTGACTTTACTTCGCTCATAGCTATGTTAGAGCGGGTATCTTTAAAATTAAGCGATAATATTTTCATTAACACTATGCGATTTACTAATAATTAGTAATATCGGTATGCACCTTGATAATATATACCATATATAATACATAGGTATAATGCTTGGTTGCACCTAAACTTTCCCCTTATCGGTTGTTAAATATTACTTCATTTAATATTTCAGATTAAATTTTATGTTCTACGCCATATTCTTTAAATTTTGTATATGTGGTTCTCGTTTTATACCGATATAAAATAAAAATCCAAGACATGGCAGTGTTCGTTTCTGTACGTTACATATAAATAATACATAAATAACAAACAAGGAATTGCTGTGTTCATAATGTGTTAATATAACAATTTAAAATAGTTTTGGGATTATGATTTTGAAAATTAAAAGAAGGTTTTGGAAACCTCTAAAATGCTCCAGTTTTAGATTAAGTATAATATTGCATAATACGGCACTTCGGAAAAGCGAAAGAAAGTGGTGACGTGTTGTTATGATATGGAAATGGACTCATGTAGTATTTACTGTACGCTACAAATTCCTCCACACATACAAGTATTAAAGCGTATGGATGCACATAAATATAATAGCGTTTTCTTTTCTCACAAGCTGTCAAATTTGCATGTTATTTTTTAAAAAATTTGTCAGGTTCGTCTCTTTTTTTCTTAGAATGTTGAATTCTTACCAGAAATAATGCAACATTTTCTACCCTTGTCAAAACGTAAGAGTGATGAAGTTGTCCAACGAATGTTTATTTTTCGTTTTTAATAGTTATTTTTTTAAATCAAGATTTTATCATCTCGGTCAATTTTGGTCAGTTTAATAATGGAAATAGCGAATCATTTTTTTTTCTTTTTTTTATAAGGTTGCCATTAAATGAGACAACTTTTTCATCGAGAAAAGAAAACGCTATAAGTGTTCAGTGAAATTAAATAAAAGCTTACTAATTATAGCTTCCTACTACTCAACATATTTGGACCATTGCTAAGAAGCGAAGGCTAAGGTTTTTAATTGTTAAAAACACTAGTATATATATTTTGAAGAAGGAAACGTTTTATCATGTCTCTAATCAATTCTACTACAAAAACGGTAAATGATGAGAACGTTTGCATTAAAAACATTGGTAATGATGGACATGATAGTATTGCCAAAGACAAAAACCCGCAACAAGAACAGCAGCAGCAATGCGAAGTAAAACTAAAGAAGCCCAATCGTTATCTGGAGCAACGGCAAAAACTTAGAGTTTATAACAATGTTTCGACAGATTCTAGTATCTCAACAAATTTCCGTGGTATGACATCAACAAATGCGAACGATTATATGTCTGTCCCACAGCAGCAGCAGAAAATAATGGGGCAATCTAAAAAACATTTATGCGCTGAAAAGGCTATAAATCAAAAGCATAAAAGTCAAGAGTTTCCTAAACACTCCGAGAAATTACCGTTAACAAACCAATATGAACAGCAACCGCAACCATTACATAAAGATTTACTAAAAATTAAACCATCATCACAATACCAACAGCAGCAAAAAAAGCTCCAACTTTCTGATACAAATGAAAACTACCGCAATTGCGACTTTAATTTTAATAGTAACAAAAATTCTACGAACATTTTCAGCAACATCAACAATACGAACTATGATAAAAATGTTGACAGTATTGGTGCTGTCTTAAGTGAAGCCAACAAACCTTACTGCGATAAGAACGTCAGCAGTAGCATCGGTGAACGACTCGATGATATCGGGAATGAATCTGTCCAAGTTGGCGCAGGGCACAATTTAAGCGCAAATAATTTAGCATCAAATAGCGTTAGTAAATCTTTGAGAGCCCTCGGTTCTGCACCACAAGCCGGCAGCATGGTATCTATCACCAGCGAGCAGCAACTCTGCCAGTTGTACAATTCACAACAGCATTCCGATTATATAATTTCAGATTATATGGAAAAGATTGCGACGCGTATTAATTTATTAGATACAGAGTTAAAATTTGCTTGGCGTGCGCTCGATTTGTTATCTGGTGAGTATGGTAAAATATGGGCGCGGTTGGAAAAACTCGAAAAGATATCGTTTGAACAGCAGTCAGTTGTGAATAATTTAATAGGTTTAATATCACTTAAACAAGAACAACAAGAGCAGAATCAACAGCTTTCATCTGATTGTATGCCACATTTAAGCTTTTTAGATACCTCAAAATCAGCCGAGAAACAAAAGTTTACACCGTTCGATTACTGGCTGCAAAGTGAACAATTATTGAAGTCTAATTTGGTTGAAGCCGAACAACAGGCCATACTTTTGAATAATTCCGCTGCTATACTATTGCAAGATATTGATACGGAATGTACTTCAAAGCAATATAATAACCTGTTACAAGAGCTGAAGAACGACACATTAGATGCGCTGGATGCCGTACGAATAAACAGCGAATTGGACGCGCTTGACAAATTATTGCAGCAGCAAACACATAATATTTGCGACTCTGGTGAAATAAATGCCATACACCGACACTTGCAACATGAGAACAAAATCGACTACAACAACCATTTGCAGGTATTAGCAGTTGGGCGCGATCGCCAACGTAAATTTGAGCACAAACTCGTTGTAATGGGTGATGATGCTAATGTACCACTGGAAAAACTTGCTGAACGTAATCTAAGCAGCTCATTAGTAACGTTGAGCTCAGTACAACGACAATGTCTAAGAAATCAGCAAGTACCAGCTATATTATCGGAAGAAACTAAGTCACGTCAAGAGCCAAATTCCCATTTAAGCTGGCTCGACTCTTCGAAAGTAACAGATGCCGATCTACTACATTATTATCAACAACAAATGTTGGCTAACGATGCCAAAAATGAACTGTTGCATGAATTTCTGTATAGTCGTAAACTGTTGGGGAAACTTACACAGCCAAAAAGTTTTAACAGTCTTGATCAATATAAAAGCAGTTTTGATGAAGCCACTAATATAACAGGTAGTATGCAGAATTTGCCGATGTTAGATGATGGGATATTCACTGTGGCACTATCGACAGTGCAGGCAATAGATACAAATGCATCAGTATCGAATACACACTCAACGCATATGAGCCCGGAAATTTATTGCGAAAAGAAAGATATTGATAGCACAAGAGATATGGATATGAATGATTTTATTGAGCAGGCTAAGTTTTTTCAGCAAGTGGCCTCTAAGCAAGTCGAACTCTTGCAAGCGGATGTGCCAATAGAGGATACGGGTGGATCAATGTTGCCAGTTATTAGAAACAATAGTGAAGTGACCGAAGACTTTTATAAAACACTCAACGAGGCGTATCGTGATGACACTCTTAGCACAGAAATTTCTAATGTGGAAAGTTTATTACAGCATAGTGAAGCCACAAATGAACATATACTGAGCAGTTTGAGCACGCGTAGTAATTCTGCTTTGGATATAATTCGCGAAGATAATGAAGAGAGTGGTATTGGCGCTATACTTGCAATAAATCCCGATATAGCTAACTCTCAGTCACTTGCAAAAACAGCAGTTATAGCAACAAAAACTTTAGAAGCTTGCACAAATATTATAACAACGACAACGGCAACAAATACAAAAACCGCAACAACAGTCGCAAGAAGAACGAAGGACACTAAAAAACACAAAAAAAAAAAACATCACAAAGACGAAATGGAAATGTTGAACAATCTGAAGAGCGCGCTGGCCCAAGCTGCTGTCGTTCATACATCAAGTCCTATACTGCCTAAGAATTCGCCAATGCATTTTAATTTAACGTTCAACGAAGACCGATATGTTCACAATAACTCAAATAACTGTGATTACTATTCAACCGCTTCATCTTCGGAAGACGAATACAGTGCTAAAAAACTTGGCGGATCTCAGGCTCATTATTGTAACCAGCTGAATGAAGACAAAACCGTGCTCCTCGACAGCACTGGTGAGATATTGCTAATTGAGATAAACAAAATACAAGATCTTCAAGTATTAAACTCTGCACAAATAAGTACATTACGCACACTGGTTAAAAAAGAGCATACTTTTTTCGAAAATATACATAGAGTTAATAAGAATCTTTTATTACTGCTTCTGAATCCGATAACAATGGGCGAGGAGCTTCGTACACTTGGAAATGATAAATCACGGAAATTCGAAAGAGTTATGAAAAACTTAGAACGTAATATAGATACGCTGAAAAAATTAGTTGGCAACTCCTTTGACGACTATACACGAAAGTATTTAACCGATGATGAATTGGTGCTAATAAAAAAATCAGAAAATAATCTGGCTGATGACAAAGAAGATGAGTCGACTAACATAAAAAAATCTGAGAAAAAGCAAAAAAAAACTAAAAATCGAACGAAAGCACATGTATTTGACGATTATGTAGATACACACCGAACACAAACAATACTTGACACAGATAAAATGACATCTGTCTCAAACAGTTCCAGCGAACGTGATAAGGCACATTTTGACTATAGCGCTCACTTGCTTCGGAACAATTCCAATTTGGATGAACAACTAAAAATTTTAGAAACTCAAGAACATGAGATGCGTCTTAAAAAATTGCATGATTCTACCACAGGCTCCACAACCAACCTTAATGACATTACAAACAATAAAAGTGGGCTCAAACAGAAACCACAATGCAATTATTTGGGTGGCATGGATATTGAGTTGGAGCATATGCTGTTGCAAACAACAAATGAATCACCTAATAGTCAAGCAAAAACATTGGGTCGCGCTACTTCGGTAGCAACACTTTACAATAATGATGAGTATATTAAGTCGCTAAAACGAAGCCTGGAGCGACACAATAGCATGCTTTTTCTTCTACATTTGCAACATCCTGAATACCAAAGTAAAACAAAAGCATATCAAGACATTTTAGCTCTGGACATTGATGGCATACTCTTAGCTGGTGTTGGTGGGACTCAAAGCCCACCACCGCCAGCACCCTACGACGACGATGCAAATACAGCCATTGATAACGATAACAATTGTGCTCAAGAAAAGGCAACCTTGCATTTAGTAAATGATGATACCGATGCAGGCATAAATAACGTAATGGTTCCATCAATGAGCGCCTTAAATCCATTTCTAACACATAGTGCATCATATAGCAGTGGACATTTAGAATTGCAACATGCGGGACCAAAACAAACCAAATCGGATTCTGGTATTTCATCTATAAGCGGTCTATCAAGCTGGGAAAAGTCCCTCAACTCTACGTTATACGGAGTTGGCGTTGTTAGTGATAGTACGAACGCTGATAAATACAATCCATTTCTTAATAAGTATATGAGTTTGCAGCTACTAATGTCTGAGGGATTGGAATCAGTAAATAATAGTGACACTAATTTGTGTAGCTCGAGGTTAAATTCAAAGGTTTGGATGCCCGCTGATCTGGATTCGGATAATAGTGATTTGAGATTAAATGTTACTAGAGCTACTAATGCAGAACTGGAGATCACAAGACGTGCCGTTACCATAGCGACCGCTAATTCTATCATACCAACGATAATTAGCACAACTAATGCCACTTTTTCCAACACTGACGATAAAATAAATCAGAAAAATAATTTAATGTCCAAACATTTACAGCAAGAACCATTATCGACGGAAAATAATTACCTGCTGAACGAAGAAAATTTGAACTATATATGTGAGTTGTCTAAAAACATGCCCATTTGTTCAGTCTATGAGAGCAAATCCATTTTTAACAAACTCAAAGATGACGCTATGGATAAGCATGTACGCACTGTCGATGAAGTCCTTGGGTGGGGTCATCAGCAGCGACAACGGCAGACACCAAAAAGACAGCAGCACATCGTAACAAACATATTAGGTAATCAAAACAGGCGTATGCCGGATCTTTTGCGCACACCCGCCTATACAACTACGTTCACAGGGGTCGGAAGTACCACTTCTGATAGGACTATATATATACAGTCTGAGGGTACATGTGAATCATCCCAAACACGTAAACGACACCTTACTGATCGTCTTGTTTATTATCCAACCTCTAATGGTATTACAGATTATAATAGCAGCAATAACCTAAATTTTTTTGGTAAGAATCATTTAGACTACCCTTATCAATATCAACCTCAGCAGCAAATGTCATATAATCATGGTTTAAGATGCTTAGCTCCCGCTATGTCTAATGTGTCAATAAAAAATACAGTAAACACACATCACCAACATTACGCGCAACATCACTCATCAGAAGCCGTCAATGAACAAGGCAATCAGATATTAAGCCATAATCATTTGAACGATTCTCGAAATTATGTGTTTCAATCAAAAGAGAACAAGAATACAGAGTTGTTCACTCCCTATGTTTTACATGGTGCGCATTATGATGCTAATGCAGTACAAGATATTGATATAGTAGCATCTACAACGACTGCCGACGTTGTTGATTTATCCGGTAGTGAAACAACATCGAGCACTACATTTAAAGTTTGGAATAAGTTTACTAATTTTTTGCCGGATAATTTGAAATTGAAGCGATCATTGCGATATGGCCGTTCGCGGTCATTGCCTTCGGGCTATAACAATTACTCGAAAGATAAAAGACCTTTTCAAACTAGCCAAGATGATTGTTACCCTTTAGTTGCTGGTCACATGGCATCATTAAATTTGACCCGTGAGCACGTCGGACGTAATTGCAGCAAAGCGTCAGTGCATAAAGTAGCTACAGCGCCAACAACAAGCTTGCACCAACAGCAGCGTGGCGGTAAACATTTGGGTGGCAGTTTTGATTTTTCGAAACGTTTCCACAAACTTCCTACCCAACTGGTGCAGCGTGCTACGCATCCAGGTGCACGCACCGTTGCTAGCGCAACTACATCAGACATAGTTGCTGCCAGCAATTTAAATAGCGGTGATACAAATAAAAAGGGTGTAGCCGGTAACCAAAAAAAACATTCACGGTTTTCAACGACTGTGAATAACTTCATGCAGAAAGCCAAAACCGGATACAGGCGTCACAGTTTTATAGCTCGTGGTGTTACGGATTCTGGTGCTGCGCCTATAGTATATAGTGTATCAGATACAGAAGCAGATTTACCAAGTTTTAATTCTTCGGATAATGAAGGCTCTATAGTCAGTGATATTGGAAATTTTGGTACGTTTCCAATGGCGACTGAAAGACGTGACGATGGATGTGATACTGATATATATGATGCGTATAAAATTCAACTCCAACCGTACGGTATGGAGTTTTTTAGTAAGGAGATTGAAGTCAGGGAAGATGATGACGAAGGCGACTATGAGAAAGCTGTGTTTTCTAGTGTAAATGTTAGTGAGCTGGGTGATGTTGCGCAAGTTAAGGATAATGACGAAGCAGACCACATATCTGAACAGAATGAAATTAAAGAAAATAATATGCGTGATTCAAATTGCAAGGTGATTCCCTCGAATACATTTATAAGTCACCAAGAAACAGTAACGGAAGAGGCAAAAGAAAAAGAAGCGTTAAAGTCAACAGTATTGAAACCACCAGATCAATATATAACTACGAGTAACTTATGTACGATTACGGGAGGTTTCCAAAATCAGCAAAATCAAGTTAAAACAAAAATATATGGTGCAAATGAATCAGTTTTAAAAAATAATAATTTAAATGCGTTGGATAACTCTCATCTCTTGCTTGACTTTATAAAAACCCCCAATCAAAGGACTTCGTCCACTGTCGCGGATCACGAAGAAAGGAATTATAATGATTGTAGTGTTTTCAATGAGACAGAAGTACCGTCAATAGCTGTAACATCTGCTGATGACTCACATTCACCACCATTACTGATAACAGAACCGATAACAAGTGAATTTGGTAATCGAAGTTTGACAGCACAACAGTCGCTCGATGTCCCTCTAGGTTTAACTGAAGAAGATGACAATCGTAGTCAGCATTCTTTTCGCACGCTATCATCATCACGTCGTCAAAGCACTGAGGATAGCATTGATACAGATGATGAATACTTTTGTTATGAGCTAAGGCAGTTGGAGGAATTGGAACAACAACGAAAAGCTGAATACCTAGATGAAAGTGATAAGAAGTTAAGAGTAGATATACCCCTGGTTGAAAATGTGCAATTGTTTTCACAAATCGATCAATTGACGCTGAAAAGCACAATTTGCTACAATAATTCCCAACATACAAATTCATATCCTACATCTGATAGTGGCAATAAAGTTTTCAATAATACCGGTTTACCATTTTCCGATGAAAACGAACCAAACAAAACTATCAAACAGCTTATGTCTGAAGTCCTAAGAGAATTGAAATATGTTGTCAAGGAAATTCCAGCAATGGACAACGCCAAAGTGGAGACAGCATTTAAAGTAGTGACCACGAAATCTTCACACAATCGCTGCTTTTCCACGAAATCTTCCTCCAGTAACTTTGAACGTGTGACGAAAGTTACTGATTTGCATAGCGCATGGCAAGATATCAATGGAGATGATTCGCCAAATGGGTATTCTGATGTGGATGCTGAGGAAAAAGCTGTGGAGGAAACTGGTAGCAGTGAAACTATGAATGAAGGCACTAAGATGATCTTCATATGCGCTGATAATGTAGCACCCAATAAATTCGCAAAATGTCATAACCTTCAACAGCACCAGCCAGAACAGAAAACACAGTATATCAGTGGCGAACGTGTAGCTCAAAATAAGCGTTTTCGCAAACGACGTGATCGCCGACGTATGGCCGATAATCACAACGATAAGGAGAATGAAGCATATAATCATGAGCTGCAACATCAACATATGACTAGCTCTTCATATTCATCTGAAGAGGAAGTGGCCAGCGGAATCAATCTTTATAAAGAAAAGTCAAAAGTTAGTCACGGGCGTGGTAGCAGTAGCAGTGATAAGCATAAACGGGCAACCATAGCTAGAATTATACAAAATGAAAACGAAAGCACTAGCAAACCAAAGCAAAATGACCTATTGCTAAATCCTGCTATGAAATCATATGTAATGGACGAAGATGCATATGTTGATGTTAACGAGGCTGATGATGTAAAAAATGTAAGCATGTCATCCGGTGCCACACTTGGTCCAGATACACCAGCTGAACTAAGTGAGGAACTGGAAGGCGACCAGAGTATTTATAAGACGGTTCCAAGTTATCAAGCATTTAAAAGCAATCAAGAAACCATTGAGGTATCTAATGACAGCGTGAGGGTGGACCAAAATTTTGCTGATGCAGAGGACGAACATACAGGGTTTGAAATTAATCATGTAACCACTCCAACTGTTAACCAGATTCATGAGCATTTAACAGAAATTGAGAAAGAAACAGAAGACAACACACAAATGGAAACACTTCTATTAAGCCATGATTCTAGTGCTGAAGTTAATGGGATACAAGGTACAAATATCAATACATCAGTACTTGGGAGTAGCAAATGGAAACTACTGAAAACTCTCAAGGAACGTAAAATCGAAGAAAAAAATTATCAAGTTAAAGCTAAAGACGACGAACTTAGTAAAGATCGGGAAAAGGTAAGCATTCCAATATTCACACAAAAACTGAGTTTGTGTGACGGTTAATCCTAAACTATCATAAATCAGTCCAAGATTAACAAATGTATATACGACCATTTTTTTTTATTCTAAAGTTAGGTAAGAGCATGTCATTTTAAAGTTAAGAATTTCAATTGAATAAATAAAAAGGCTGCCTGATGTAGTTTAGCAAAATTTGGTAATCTAGCACAGGCATTTCTTTCGAATGGAGGACTTATTTTCTACTCTGATTTACATTGAAGAGGTTATCGAAATCCCTATTATCAACTCAAAGCAATCTGTTACACTGTTTCTTGATGTTGTATATATCTGTTGAGTACTGAAATTACAGAAACTGGTAAATAAAGAATCTTTGGGAATTAATCTTTACTTTCCTCTACAAGCCGATTGTAGGGTTTCAGGACGTGTCTTTTACATCTTGAATTCAAATTAGGTAAATAAATTCTTGGACAGTTCACAGTAGATGATGGCAGTGCGACTCAATTAAAATACTTACCAAACACAAGGTGTTGTAACCTATTTTTTAGCTCTGGATATTTCTAGCGAATCTAGATACACAATTTTAAAATTAACGATTTCATTCAACAACAATAGCGATTGATTTAAAATACATCAGATCGCCTGGAAACAATTGTTGTCTCTGGAAATTAATTTCGTCAACATCTACACTTGTGGGCGCTATTGTAGCCCGATTATTTAGCCAGTTATGATCCGAATAGTTAATTTTTATTTCCGGAAAAATACTCTCAATTAATAAATTTTTTTCGTGAACAGCAGAGCTGAAATTGCTTGGCAGTTTATTGTATATTATTGCTTATTTAGTTGCAGTTCTATTCTACATCCCAATATCTAGCAATTGTTCTGAATATATTTGTGCTGGTGAATCGATTTGCAATTGTACGCGCATATTTATGGTGGTGGTTTACCTTAATAATTACTATAGTCTAAACATTCATTAATCTCATTGGCTAAAGTAAAGCGAAGATAACTCGGTTATATTCTACACGGGTAAGTTCAACCTACATGCATAAGCACTTTTTGACCACGAGTTAAATGGTCTAATCGGATAGAATTATACATTTTCTTTACATAGGTAGAGTGGTAACTCGGGTGTATCAACGACTTTAGAGTTAAGTTGTTTGAGAAATTAAATATAAATATTTTATCTATTAGCATTTGCTGACTGATTTGCACGTATTTAAAGAAAATTATAAACAATTCCACTTGTCTTTCCATTTAAAAGACATTAAACACATGATTTACATTTAAGCTAATTAAAAAAGAGCTCCCGTATTGCTTTTTTTTGCCGAAAATATAATTATTTACCAAAAATGTTACCCAAATTTATAAAATTTTCTTTCATTCTTTAACTTTTCAACTAATTCAAAGCCGATGTTATGAAAGTGTTTGTTAATATTAAACAGATTTCGAATTGAAAAAAATTTCCCGTGGCAGCCCTCAGAATCACTCCATTCAAAATTCAGCTCGAATTTAATATTTGCCATGTATGCTTATAGGCTTTACTCATGCTGAATATAACCGCGTAGAAATGAAGCATAAATCTGATATATGTATGTGTTGTTATTTTTTGAAGTAATTAAATATTCAAACGATTCTTACATGAATTTGGATCATGGATAACACGGGAATAGGATAATAATTCCACGTCCGGCTCCTGGTTCTAAGCTACTTCTCCTTAATTTTCATCAAAATCTGTTCAGTCGTTATAGAGTTAAAAATACAATAGTATGACGAACACGACTTTATTTAATATAGGTACATATGTACACTACCGGACCCGGCGGACGTTGCTCTATACACATACATTTAATTCGTATATTTAAACATTTTTTGAATAAACTGTAACTTGATATTTAATTAAAAACTTATTTTTTTATTAATAAACGCGTAAAAGTTGAAACTCTAACTATTATATAACAGTTTTTTTTAATTTGCCCTAAATCTTAACTTATCGTAATGCTATTGGATGTACAATATTTTTGGTTAACTCTTGAGAGATATATATAAACAAATTCGATGGTTTTTCAACCCTGGAATTCGCAACATATTATATTATATAATTGCCCGTGCGAAAAGCACGGATTTTCTAGATCTAAGCTACAAAATATCATTGTTTGACCTTGTGCTTTATCAATGGTCATAGCAAATGCTAAAAGGTTTTTAAATCGTAAACATTTAAACGGAATAGGCGAATCTGAAGGAATCATTGGGATCTGTGGTGGAAGTTGACATTTTCCTTCATTTGGCTTCAAAAATGTTGCGCATGATTTTTGTTATGACCAGCCCCGTTCTATTACCCAATTTTGGGGAATTCAACTTTTGAAACAAAATTATTGGTAAGCCAATTTTCAACGGCAAATTATATGGTGGCATTCGAGAATAATTGACAACTTCATCAGAATCAATAACAGTGTCAATCGATTGTTGTATGCATTTTCAAATTAATTTCGTCAACATCTAAAAACTTTGCGGCTAAAATAGCTTTTTCAGTATACCTATATCGCAAATTTGGAAAGATACTTCTTTTTAATTCATCTTTGGTTGCCACCACGTTGCAAAATTCTTTGGAAGTCGAATATATTGTGTATCTTCATACAATTAAAATGCAAAACACTTACAAAAACACTAAACCTTATGTAATATTTCACAACACACACGACTTTTTATAATACAATAACTATTTGAAGTTTCAAATATGTTTCTGAATTTGACTGCAACACCATCTGTTGGGACAAACCGGAATTGATATGGAATCTGATTGAAGATTTGGTTCAGCGACAGTAGCGCGTTCTGTGGGATCCAACGTAAAATATTTCAAAATCAAAAAAAATTATACGTACCATTAGAGAGAATTTAAATCAACGCACGTAAACATTTGATAGAAAACTATTATAAAATACTTACTTCAATTCCGCACTAAATTTGCAAAAACACTAATTGTACCAAGTACGAGTACAATATCCGAAAAAATTTTTAGATCGGACCACTGTAGCAAATTGCAGCCATACAAACTGAAGGATCAAAATCAAGTTCTGGGATTTTTTGTATTTGGGAAGGGAACTCTAGCTTCGGTGCAACTTAAGTAAATACTTTCTTTGTTAAAATTAATTGCTGCTATTTTTGCTAATATTATTATAACAACTTAATGAAACTATAAACTTCTTGCTTCGTTTCAAGATATTACTCAATCTTACAATGTGCATTTTTTGGGAGAAAAATTAAGATTTGTTAAAAAATATTTAATTTTGTACGCACCTTTTTTTAATATTTCATAGAAACTCCAGCTAGTTTGAATTTCCTTAATATATCTCAATAATAACTAATTTTATACCAATACACTATAAAACAATTATAACAATAGTTTTCAAAATATATTGATACATTACTAACGAAACTTCATTTATCTTCCATACAATGAAGAATGGCAGTGGACCTGGAGATATTGGCATACGGGGGAGCGGGCACCCGGGGGACAATCCATTCTACAGTAACATTGACAGTATGCCGGATATACGTCCTCGTCGGAAATCCATTCCACTTGTGTCAGAACTTGTAAGTAGTATGTTTTTGCATTTAAGTCATCAAATAAATAACTTCATTATATTATATATTTATATATATATGTACATAATATTACAGTTGTGCAAAAAACTAAAAATGTATGTGTGATACATATAAAAAATTATAGTGCTGTGTATTTACTTTCATATACAGACCTACTCACCAATGTAGTCATGAAATAAAAAACAATTTATATGGCGCTTACGTTTTTGTTAATAAATGAATACATACATACTTATGCATATACATAGATATGTATTTACTTAATACATGTACACTCACAGCTTAAGAAGAACCTCAAAGTTCCAAATTTCAGATTCATTTTTCGAATTCACAACGAAATGTTTATTAACGTTATCATTGCATTAAACAAAGCAGAAGTCATTGAATTTCGAAACAATATTTTGCATTTGGCCAGTGACTTGTGTCACTGTTCCGGCCACTAAACATACCATACATATAGGGTATATATTATACCACATTTATGAACGTCCTACGAAATCATATTTGTCAGAAAAAATAAATTTTACAAAATTAAGGCACATTCCGATGCATGAGTTAAATTAGAGAATTGTTCATTATAAGCGAACGGTTAATAGCTGTCTTCGATTTGCTATACTTCTATTCGCTATATTTGCGCGCTGCTCTCTTGTCAAAACAATTACATGCTAATCCAACCACAAAGTTATCGAGTTGAATTCGTACAAAAGAGTATGCGAATACCTCATTAAAATGGTATACTATTGCTAATGGCTCAAATGATAAATGAAAATACAAAGTTGTTTATTTTCCTTTGATTCTATAAAGTTTAGAGTTAAAATCAAGTATAATAGTTTATGGAGAACATACTTTGGGGCTTACTAAAACGTTTTTCGACGTGGAAAGAAGAGTTCTTCACCGAAGAAAAAATCACAACAAAACTGCGTATGCGTCAGAGGCCATATTAGCACAGGATTGCACCACAACTGCTGTTCGTTAGTTTGACCATTTGGTATAGTTTGTTCGATTCACTACTCTCCATTGCTTGGCGAATCGAAGACTCGGAAAAGCGAATGTCTATCCAGTTGAAAACAAGAGATGCAGTGCATTAATACTCACATACGTGTAACTACACTGCCCTAATGTACATATTGTATTTATAAACATGAACGCATTGTGAAGAAATGCAGTCAAAAAACATACACACACATCCACCTAATTCTAAATATACTCGTAATGTACAAATAATAATAGGGTGCTGTTCAGTTAATGTTTCTATATAGATTTTCTTTATTTATTTTAAAATATTCCACTTCTCTTTTAAACGTCTCATACATATTTAAGTCTAAAATTCTATTAAAGCATTTTATATTCCAATTACATTATTGTTTTGGTTAAATATATTTGTACATGTACAATAACATATTTGTTAATTACTTCATTTAAATAACATTTTATTTTTTTAATATTATTATTACATTTTTTATTATGGGTCAAGTAATAAAATAATATACTCGTAAGCAAATATGAGTTGTAATTTTTGTATTAACTCACAAATATTTTTTGCTTGCATTTTCTACTTCTAAATCAATGTTTATGTAACAACAATTACAACAACAAATTTAAAATAAACCGACAAAAATAATATCAATCTGCTGTATTTGCAAATGTGGATCAAAAGGTGCTCAAGGTATATGAAATAATCAAATTAATATAATAATTCATATATATATATGCATACCTAAAAACAGTAATTTGAACGAAGTGATTTTTTTATTTTCTTGAGAAAACTATTTATTGCTATAAAGTTGGGTTAATTAGTACATTTACAATAAAAAATGTTGTTAAAAGTTCTCTAATTAATTACACAGTTTGCACAATACTACTGTTGAATGGTTAAATCTTCTACTTGCTAGAACTTGAATGAATGATAAAGAGACAAAACATTATGTAGTAATTATAACGTATATATTTTTTTATTTGTGCCAGATTCCAAAGTTATACAAGATTTCTATTTTTTATATGGCATATACAGCTTTTTTCATTTGTATATGCATATGTAGGTGTTCCTTTATTATACCGTTAAATTAGTAGCAATAGTTAGAATTCACACGTCATTTATGCTCCGCAAATTGCCATTCTTTCGTTTTTGCCTATTGAGAACTGATAGAAACTTTTAACTATCAATAGTTTTTTGAATAATAATGTCAAAAATCCAAAACCTGTATAGGGTGATATACTACAATTAAATTTAAATAAAACTCTTATAATCTGTGCAATATGTTGCGAGAGTATAAACACATACGTTTGGAAATGATCACAATATTTTGAATTTCACCCGATTTGTATACCCTGAACAAGGTATATTAAGTTTACCACGATATTTTGAACATCAAAAAGGAAACGTCGGAGATCCTATAAAATATATATATGAATAATCAGCATAACGATCTGCGTCGTTTTGTACATGTCCGTCTGTCTGCCGGCCCTAAGTTTTTGAGATATTGCTCTAAAATTTTGTACACGTTTTTTCCTCCCCAAGAAGATGCTCATTTGTCGGAACAGCGAATATCGAACCACTATAGAATATAGTTGTCATACAAACTGAACGATCAAAATCAAGTTCTTGTATGGAAACTTTTTATTGATTATTGATTTAGGCGGCGCAATAATATCCGAAAAAAATTTCCTTAGGAATTACTGTAGCATATAGCTGTCATACAAATTGAATGAACAAAATCAAAATATTGTATGGAAACCTTTCTTATTTAAGAAGGGTACTCTACCTTTGGTGCAATCGGAGTTCACGTTTTTTCTAGTTTGATTTTAAAACAACTAACTCAAATATCCAATGTCAGCTCAATATTTCGGTATAGCAGAGCTTTGTGATCGTTTTGCTCCTCTTTTCAGCTAGTCGGTGTACAAGTAGATCACTTGTGATTCCCAGAAAACGGTAGTCATCTCGTTTCCACCTAACAGGATAGATCTCATCTATCTAAACATTTTCGAGCACGTTTCATTGACAGTTTGCCAATACGAAATCGTGAGCTTATGCTCCATTATACTCCTTGGTAGTCGTTTTCGGTGCAACTGGCAGTGGCTTATTAAAAACCGGCGTGCGTTGTTAAACAAATTTTTGACAGTTGGTATAGAAAGAAAAAACCCACCGTATATAGCATCCCTTTCAAAGCAAGAATCGAATCACCACTTTTTCCATTTTTCTGAAATTCCAAATACGGTCCAAAGCGTGTTAATTTCGACAGAAATTTTGAAAAACGAACTGAAAAAGTACTCATATAGAACAAAAAAAGTGTTTAATACTTTTAATATTTAAAATGTTAACGTTAAAACTTAATATTCAAGTTTCATAAAACACGTCTGAGCAATAGTATTGTGTTACACTTTAATATTTGACTTTGTAGTATGTAGGATGCAGCTTGCTTTCAAAAGTTTGCGAACTATGTTAAGAAGATATCATTGCATTACTATATTTTTATTGGAAATATTTAAGTGGTTTACGAGACATAAAATTAAATGTTTAATGCCACAAATTCACTTAAATTCCAACGTATATTGTTCGGTAGTTACCCATATTTTAGTTTTAAAAAAGCGATTATGTTGAAAGGAACATGATGAACTTCGGCAATGTTGTTCAAAAGTTCATAATACGTATTCTAATTTAACTCCATAACATATGTATATTTATATACCGACGTATGCATACCGAATTCGCAAAACTACAGTAACTCGTTTCTTCAAGAACATTTATACCCAATTCTAAATTTTTGGAAAACAATATTTTTCGCAGAGTGCATCGTTACGAAGCTTTTCATTAATGATTTTCCATGCCAACGGTACCATCTTCGAATATCATAGTCAAATCGGACACTTCGTAGTGTTAAAAAAATAAAAGGAATTAAAATAACAAATTAAATTTCGCGGGTTCGGAGAGTTTAATTGTAATTACTTTTTATTATGTTGATATACATGTCCCTGAAGTACGATACAATTTTCAGCTGTATTCCTTGCTTACTTTGTATGTAGCAGCCGCTAATGTTAGACGTGTTTGTTTTTTGCGGTTTTCGTTTGTTAAAAGAAATTGATCAAAGAATTTGTTTTTGAATTCTTGTCCAAAAACAATACTGCAACGATGCCCCGGCCTCCATATTCACCAGACATGGCTCCGTGTGACTTTTTTCCTATTTCCAAAAATAAAGAGGACCTTAAATGGTCGTTTACAAGATCGCTGAAAGAGCTACAAGCTATCCCAAAAATCGTGTTAGAGAATTGTTTCAACGATTGGAAGAAGCGTTGACATAAGTGCATAATATCGAATGGGGACTATTTTGACGATGACAACATTAATGTAGAAAAATTAGTAAAATTTTTTTCAAAAAACGAAAATTTCCGTAATTTTTTGAACACACCCCATATAGCTGCCATACAAACTGACCGATCAAAATTAAGTACTTGTATTGAAAAAAGTTTTCTTTGACAAAATATTTAGACGAAATTTGGCATAGATTTTCAAGGGAATGATATAATCTACCAAATCAATAAAACATATCAACCAAATCGGATAGCACCACTATAGCATACAGTTGCCATATAAACAGATAAAGATATTTTTATAAGATTTCACATGCGGAAAGTGCAGGGAAGTAGGCATGAGAGACACGCTGAGCACCTCATATACTTCTGTTCAGCTTATCTAGAACTCGCCTTAGATATCTAGGAGCTTCGCTGCAAAATTAGATATCAAGTCGCTCTTTAAGTTCACAAAAAGAAATACTTCAGCTCAAATTAAACTGAACCTCCATCTGGCATTACTAAGGACCAGTGGGTCTATGTATAGCGGCGGCGGCGATTATTGCTTCGGTGCAGCCGAAATTAACGTTCTTGTTTTCTTTATGTTTGCTTATATTATTTTGTATGGATACAATGCGCTAACGATATGTGTATTTTTAATATTACAAATTATGGACAACAAATTCTGATTTTACAGGGTTGATTAAGATCATACAGCTATGGAAGTTTGTTTTCTCTTTATTCGCATGACATTTTGGACATTTGACATTTCTTTTTAGTTTGGTTTGACTACAGAATGAATGTAAGCTGTCATTAATATAATATATTATATAGTAATATATATATAAGTACACATATACACAATATTATTTGTAATTGCTAAGGCTCTTTTATCATCCATACCTATGAATATTACATAGTTTTTATACTATCGCAACAAGTTGTACAGTTTACCTTTACGTACTTGATAATCCAAAGAACTAGGTAGATATAGTGTTATGTGTATGGTATATAAATAGAACAGAATACAACGAATTGATATCCGGATCTCGCTCTGTCCGTTTGTCCGTGCATGCAGTAACTTCAGAAAAAAAGTGTAGATCTTTAATCTTGGTATACATGTTTTTTGTAAATCTGAGGCGTTTATATGGGCAGGATTGAAACATTGCCACGGAAAAACAGTTTCAGTTTGAAAATGACATCGATAAAAGGCTTGGATAGGATTTTTGACATGTGGTAATTCTTACCAAAAAAGAGACCGAAATCGGTCTATATTCTCATATCATTTCGGATATGTGTAGCGAATAAGGATTTCTAGGTTACAACTGCCCAATATCAACAGCATAAGTGATTTTGTAAGATACTTTTATGAAATTATTTATTTTTCGCAACCACAATGTAGTTTGGTGCTGAAAATGGTTCAATATAATGATATTTGTACGTACATCGGTCGCAAACTGCCTCTCTGATCTTAACACGATCCTGAAATTTATTAGGGGCTGGGCCAAATGAATATTTGTGAAGTGGGGAGGGCACAATATACCACAGGTCACAGTGTATACTTTTGTTCAAGATCTAAGACATCTTACACTTAATATTTAAGACAATTTGATTGACAGGCTCAGCATATTTGGTGAATTAGCTCTAGATGGGATTATTTTAAAATAGATATCTCCGCTATAATGTTAGATATCGAAGAAAACCAACATGAACACGTGACCTATAATATGATATGAAACCAAAAATGAGGAAATTCTATCGAAAGTAATAACTAATATTTAATGATATGCCCATTAAAAGATATGAGATTAAAAAAAAGCTTTCATACAACTTGAAATATTTCACATGCCTTTCATTATTACAAATTGCGTGAGTATAAAGAGTTCGGCTGCTCTCGAACTTTGATTTCCTTACTTATTTATATCTATCCTTCATTTGTTGAGTGTTTCAAATAATTTGCCTTTTTACATATGCATTCAGTATCTCGTGTATATATGTATACATAAGTAGTTCGACATCACAAGCGTTTTCCTGCATGTGCTGTAAATTCTATTGTATTGTGAGAGGGAAAGAAAAACATATTTTAGTAATGTTTTAATTAACACGAAATTTTCACATTAGATCATGGTTTAAAATAGTAATTTAAAAGTTCTGAAACTAATGTGTTATATATATGTATACAATATTAACGTTTAATGCCCAACAAAAAAACTACCACCGTATTATAGACAATGGCAGCCACCAAGCGCAATGCCGGATTAACATCAGCCGTACCGCGAGCCACCCTGAATGACGAAGAACTGGTAGGTATATATATGTAACATTTGTATTGTTTAATAACTTATTAACAAAACACTTTCGACTATATAGGTTGATTTAAAATTGTGTTAATAATGCCATTCAAACTCTTAGAAATACTTTAGTAGGATTGCAAATTACTTAGTATTGTCATAAATTCTGTTACAAAGTTTAGAATGAGAGGACAAGTTCCCAGATAAAAGTGTCATTATTTCTTATTATAATTTGTATGCAGTGTATGTAGATACACTAGCCGCCATAAGTCTACGCTCCTCTGCAAAATAAATGTTTACTGCTTTGAATCATAAGAATTTTAATCTAAATAATTGAAATTTTTTATATACTGTGCGCTCGCGGTAACGTGTACTACAATAATTAAAACCAAGCGAGTTCACGTTAGCGTTATACATACAGATGATTAAATTCATTATTTTTACACGCTTGAAAGTGAAAAGCTTTTATTATTGGTAAAAAAAATATATATATCGTCCCTATCTTCGCTTACTTCCATTTCTTGGATATCAGTGGAGTCATCAACACAAGGATCATCATTCCACTTTTCAACCATTGGTAGTGAAAATTCAACCTAAAAAGTTAGGAAAACAATGCTTTGCTAGTGCTTTCTAGGTGTGTTGTAAGATTCTTACCTGAGGACTCAAGTTATGAAGAAGAATATCTGATGTTTCCATTAAAGAGTTTATTTCTGCATCCCATTTTGTTTTCAGGATACTTAATGGAATGTTATCTTCAGGATCCTCCTCCTTTCTCATTAAATTTGAAATATTTGTCCAACAATAAACAAGAGTTTCATTGCTGACCCGATCCCAAGCGATAGATAACGGAGTAACGGCGTATATTTATATAGTTTTGTGAATTTGATCGCATTTTGATCCATCGGTTGGATTAGAGGGGGGACATTCGGTGGTATAAACATGACAATTATGTTTCCATCTTCAGTTTTTAGTTCGGTTTCACTTGGATGAGAGGGCGCGTTGTCAATAAGTAATACTGCCTTTATTGGTAAGTTATTCTTCTTTAAACTCATTTTACCTGGTAAAAAACTAGAATTTATAATACTTTTTTAAACCAACGAAGAAATTGTTTACCTGTGGCACAAAGGATTGATGGAACCAATGCTTAAAAAAAACAGCATTAACAATAAAAATAGTCATCCAGGCTGATTTGGAGCAGTCAGAAAGCTTCGTGGAGTTATTGGCTTACCAATAACCAAAAGTTTAGCAGTAAATTTCCTTGAAGACTATGAGGTTTGCAATTTAAAATTATTTGTTTTATAAAATTGAAAAGAAAAAACCAATTTGCGTGAAAATAGTCAAACTTCAACTGTTAATATCTTTTAATCGGCTTACGAGAATACGTTAAAAGTAATAGACCTTTTTTTGATGAGCGTTCAATTTTCTACAAAACCCAAAAAACTAAATATTTTTGTAAATAGTTGGAAGCAAGATATGAGTTTTTCCATCTGATAATAAGAAAAAAATAGAAAACTGTCAGGCGGAGGACTTTCCGATTACAATTAAAACCTTATACTTGGAGAGACATTATCAACCAATTTTTCAGAGTACCAAGCAAAAAAAAAACCATTAGTGTTTTCGACCCACCCTAGTGGTCATAGACGGTATCCTTTTTACAGATGAAAAATGTTTCACTGTTGAAAAGTTATTAATAAGCAAAACCACAAACTCTACATAAAAATTTCCAAAGACGCAAAATATGTTATTCCAAGGATTCAACCTGGTCACGATCCAGGTTATGCATCGTTTTAGTGGGCAGTCTCCTCTCCATTTCTGTGAAAAAATGGTTAAAAGCGGTTCAAAAGTGTACCAGCAGAATATTTTAAAGGCATGGTTAAGCAGTTAAGAAATACTCTCTTTCATGGAAAGCATTAGATCTTTCAGCAAAATTCTGCTTCAGCACACAAGGCAAAAGCCACCTAGCAGTGGCCTAAAATCAGTATTCCTGGATTCATAGCTGCAGGTGGTTGACCGTCTGGAAGTCCAGATTTGGACTACAGTTTGTGGTCAGAGTTGGAAAGAAATTTGGAGTGTCTTAAAAATCTTTGATTCGAGTAGCGTCGTCAATACCAATAGAAACTGTGCGTGTTATTGATCAATGGCCGAATCATTTGGGGGCTTGTGTAAAAGTACCAGCTGACCATTTCGAATAAAATTTTTTATATCGCCTATTTAATATAAAAAAATGATTATTAGACTTTCATTTTAATAATGGCCTGATATTGTTAGGATAGGTTCAACACTATAACGTACCCTATCAGAGAAAATTATCGAATACGAATATTAAACGATCACTTAATTTACGCACATTGAAATATTTTTTTCGGAAACTTAAACTTTGTGAGGTTTTCTTACGGAGGACAGCTGTTAGCAACAGCCTCGAAGGGATTTTACTTTACAAATGGTCCAATAAATAATTTTAAATAGTGTTAGAGTTGCAACAAAGTCAATACTAAAAGATATGTTCCAATTAACTTGAATACATAACGTTTTATTTTGAAGTATATAATTATTTTTTAGAACAATAATTTATGTTTTAGAGGCATAGTTTATTAATTGACGTTTGTCCAACATTAGAAAATGCACGTATACAAAAAGGCTCTACAAGCGCTTATTTATCCAATTTCATCAACAACGCCACATAATTTCGTACTGTGGACTGCAACATCGCCAACTTACTGCTACGAATGTGAGGGACTACTATGGGGCATCGCTCGGCAGGGAGTTCGGTGTACAGAATGTGGCGTAAAATGCCATGAAAAATGCAAGGATCTCTTAAATGCTGACTGCTTGCAAAGTGAGTATTTTTTCTTAATATAGTATAGAACTTACCAAAAAATGTTTAAGCTTATCAAAGAAATATGTGTTTACAAATATGCGCTATATGCATTTATATACTCAAACATATAATACATATATGCGTTAGTTTTAACTGTGTCATAAATGATTGCGAACAGAAAAACTTAAACTCGCGTCGTTTGTCATGCAAAAGTCTAGCAACATGTTGGACAGTGTACAAAAATTGTATTAATGTCCTCCAAATAATAGGTCGTCTTGATCTTACACCAGTCTGTAACGGAATAGGCCCCTTCTTTATTGAATTTCTTCTTAAATATACATTTGGTTAACGGGATATAGAATCACGCCATATGATATATATGTACATACATATATGGATAGTTTAAATGTTTCAACTTTACATTTACGTTCCCTACGCCAGAGTGGAATTACTTGTCTACAAGTGCAATGCTAAAAGGAGGAGCAATCAGTTAACTGACATTGGTTTGTGTCCTTGATAATTATGCGCATAACTGAATCCTAATTGCACTTAACTTTTCAACATCCTGCCCGGCTGAACCTTCGCGGTTCAGTAATTCTTCTGCGGGCGGTATTAGGCGGCATAATTTTTTCACTGGTCGCTGACACCGCTATTTAATAGGAATGCTATCTGATGATATTTGGTTTGTATTGTACTCTATCGTCACGGTACGTACCAGGCCATCACTGCCCGGGTGAACGTCAATCACCCGTCTCATACGCCAAACCGGTGGTGGTAGATTTTCACCTCGGATAAGAACTACGTCGCCACGCTGAACATTGGGCTATAGTACATTTATTCCGATCTGAAGAGTATGTATGTAGGTATTCGGATTGCCATCGACGCCAAAAGTGCTCCAGCATTTTTTGGAGGCGTTGCCAATATCGAAGACGATTTTCTGGAGCTTAAGGCAATTGGGGATCTGGCCGAAAATTAAGCGAACGTCCGATCAGGAAATCCCCCGTTGTTAGAGCTATCCACCCTTCAGGATTATCGTAAAGCGCTATGAGTGATCTTGAATTCAGACACGCCTCAATGCGATTCAAGAGAGTGGACAACTCAGTGTAACTCAATGTCTGACTGCTCATGACCCTCAGCAGATGCTTTTTAGCCGAACGAACTGCCATCTCCCATAGACCACCATGATGAGAGGGGGTTATGAACTTCCAACATGTACCTTCAGTTGCCAAATGCTGTTGAGCATGTGCCGCTACCCAAGCTTTTAAGTCTTCCTGCATTTGACGATTCGCGCCTACGAATTGTGTTCCATTATTACTGTATAAAGTATACATTGAGGTATCGTCAACCATTCCTATCTTGAAGAAGAGTTCACTGAACCCCAGTAAAGACCCAAAACATTTGTTGTTGAGTTGTTCAACTCCAGTTCCGATGCAGAAACTGATGTTCCGGTTATCGTAGATAATACATCTGCAGAATTAGAATTCCACTTTCCCAATATTAATTGTTCTTGTTTCAAAATCTTGTCTTGAGCACGGGTAACGGCAAGTTCGTGGCTGTCGACGCTATCCAAATAGTCATCATCGTAGAAATTATAAAGTATGCTATGACGCGCTTCGGCAGCCCGGCTTGGGTCATAGATAACTTTATAATTGCCATTCGCACATTGACGCTGTGCGCGTATTGCGTTGAATGGACTACATTCCATAAGTTACCGTCTTCAATTCATATACTTGAAAAGGTTCATTTGGCGACTCACGCCAGCGTATTCGTTGCCATTTAGGATATCGTTTGTGTAACAAAATTTGTCGGAACATTTTCTTAACGGTTGCCGTAATTGCTACGTTGAATTTCGGAAAACGGTTAAGAATGTCGACAATATTGGCATATAGCTGTGGCCCAGAAAACTGTGTATCTTCTTCTTTGGCAACCTCCATATGATCGAGAGCAATGTATTCTCGCATAGATGTGATGTACTGCTCACGAGGACATGAGTCGTTCATCAGCCGCCGCTCGATTTGTAAAAACTGGCGAACTGCCGGTTGATGAGATATTAGCGGAACTTATGACTGGTCCGAACACTACGCAGCCAAGACGGGTGTTTAAAGCACAAGGTTGCTCTGAAGACCCCTGTGGCAGATTCTTCAAATGATTCCAGGCTTCTGTGTCTACATCAGTATCTGGCGTTTCTGAGGTTATTGTCGGAACGACATAAGCCTCAACTTAGAAGTTACAACTGTTGTCGAAGGCAGCGTGCATATGCTCCGTTATATGGCCCTTACTATAGACTGCAGCGATAGAACCAATGCCTTCAATTCGTATCTCCCCAGGACGCCTACGAAGACACATAAGTTTTGTAGTAGGATCGGTAATGAGACTCACCTGAGAGCCCAGGTCTCAGAGTGCGCGACATGCAAATTGTCTTCCGTTGTGGTCAATAAGGATGACCTTCGCGGTAGCCAGTAAACTGGTTCGGTCTCCATTTACGAGAAATGACCAAACCTTCCTCAAATGTCACTGTTGTCGTAGATATACCTGTGGGACCTGTGTTGAAGGCGCGTCCCTGGGTATATTCCGATCGGTGCCATAGTCGGTGAACTGTTCGCAACTTTGGCTTTGCAGAGCATAGTATGATGGCGATGATGGGCCCTTAAGCAATCACGCGATGTATAATCGCGAGATTCATGATCAGCCCCAAGACAATTGAAACATATTGAGAACCGCTTAACTGTATTACACCGTGCGGGTATTGAAAGATTGATGAACCGTTGACATTTATATATATATTTGGTACCCTTTAGAACAAAGTTGGCAAACAACAGTTGAACCTTTCCCGGAATGTAACGGCTAAAATGAATTTACCGCTGTCACATGAGCTTTAACGGGACGGGAATAGCTGCTGTACCGTTCGTAGTTCCTTTAACCAAATTGTTGGTACGCTTCTCAATAAATATTAAAACATCCTGAGCCATTGGTATGTTGTTCGTTTGAAGGCTCATCTCCCACTCATACCTGGTGGTGGTAGGCAGTTTTGGCAGCAGAAGTGGTAACAATAGAGCGTCCCAATGTCTTACCAGAAGGCTCGCATCACATTTTGCACGGTGTCAACTAGTTTGAACAAACACTTCTGGGATTCGACGGGTTGCTTGGACAAATCCAGTATACGCTGCTGTATAAGTTAACACATAAGAATTAAGAAACTTGTAACTTCAGCTGCGGTAACCTGATATTTGATTGTGCTGCAAATATCTACGTTATCGCTTATGCTGAGACATATTCCGTTGACGCATGAGTTTAGTGGCCTGACTAACTAGGTCAGCTGTGGTAACCTGATATTTGACTATGCTGCAAATGTCTACGTTATCGCTTATGCTGAGTCGGCTTTCCGGCTGTAGCTTCGTAGCTTATGGGTTCAACTTTAAGGTTTAGCTTTAAGTTAATTTTGTAATGTAAATTAGTTCTTATCAGACTCAATGAAGCACAGAAGTGCGCTACACCATAACTTATATGCAAGTCCTTTTGTCAACAAATGCGAAACTGTACGCGCATTTAACGCAAGACCGCTTAAAACTTCTGCACAGACGCAAAATTTCATTTGGAGCATACTATAATAAATAACATAACTGGCGCCCAACATACATGGATTCACACCCTAGTTAGAGTTAGAGTTAATCTACTTTCCATACCATGTAAGTTCGTTTAAGATTTTCTCCAAATTACTTGCACCAAATAACAGTAACAGATGTGATTGTGAAATATCGAGTTATTTAAAAAATTATATATATAATCTTTGTGTCGGCTAAAATAATTATTCTATACAAAACAAATCCATTTTAAATAAATTGAAGCCGCTGCTAAGAATGTGTTTTCTACAGATGAGCACATGAGTTGGTTAGACGCGTTACGCAATATAAAAACCGAGTGCGACGGTGATATTGAGTGGGACATAGAAAGCAACGATAGCCAAATCCCAAACCAAACGAATTTCGCCATGGACGCCAAGTGCAAGCATTAATAGTCGCCGCTGTTAGCGTAGCATTAGCGCAGCAAGAACAAAGATTTCAAACACAGCTTAACGCTATGAATGAGCGGGTAAATAACCTACCGATCAATTGCAATATTCCTCAGCACATAATAAAATCAGTCCCAGAATTTAATGGAGGGTCAGAAGAATACGTAGCATGGAGGCAATCAGCCGTTGATGCGTACGAATTATTCAAACCTTTTGACGGTAGCTGCACGCATTACCAAACGGTAACAATCATCAGAAATAAAATCAGAGGAGCACCCAGAGCGGTATTAGTGTCACACAATACTGTCCTGAACTTTGATGCAATCATAGCCAGACTAGATTGCTCTTACGCTGACAAAACCTTCCTACGACTTCTGAGGCAATGCCTCGAGATGGTAAGATAAGGTGACTTGACCTTAATAGAATATTATGACGAAGTTGAGTGAAAACTTACTCTGATTACGAACAATATCGTAATGACACACGAAGCGGTGCAGCCAACGCTTCTGAATTATGAGGTTAGGACTGACGCGCTCCACGCCTTTATTTTAGGTCTTAAAAAATCACTCAAAGCTATTGTTTTTCCGGCTCAGCACTAGCATTTGCTTTAGCATTAGCTAGAGCAGCAGAAGCTAGCTAGTGTAGCATGTTTTCGGCCTCATACGCTAAAGCTATAGCAGAAAGAGTTCCCCTGCTCATACCATAGACCATAGAAACCGCGACTAGGGACGAACGGGGCAGCGGAAAAAAGCCTCAGTTCGCCAGGAAATAGCAAAACAGCAATGGTTACCATGAAACAAATAAAAGAACTGAAAAGGGACAGGCCCCAGATCCAATGGAAATTGACTTTTCTTCCAAGTTTATGCAGCGCACTAACTCCTCCAAACCTCAAGGGAGCAATCAACACGTTTAAAAGAGATCAAATACGTCCGATAAAGGAACAGGGCAAAGGCGCCAAAAGCTGAACAATGTTGTTCAGAGTGACCCTAATGCTGAGAAACTAAGATACGAAAACGCAGCAGATGTTGCTGCAATTGAAATTGAAGAGGACACTGAGTCGCTGTGTGACAATGACTCACTGTATTTTTTAGGGAACAATCCCAACTGCTGTACATCAAACGACAGTTGGGTGGGAGAATTTTAAAAATATTAATCGATACAGGGGCGGCAAAGAATTACATTAAGCCCTAAAGGAGCTAAAAAAAATTAGTTCATGTCGAAAAACCCTTCACTGTGAGCTCGATACATAGTTCGAGCAGAATAACAAACAAATGCCTTATGAAAATTTTTGGCCAAATTTCACCATTTTTTGTACCTGACACGCTAAGTTCCTTTGATGTCATTATAGGCTTTGACTTGTTAACACAAGCAGGAGCGGCATTGGACTTACAAAATAGCAATATCAATAACCAAAACAAATCAGAGCAATTGAGCTTCCATTACTGTGACAGTATAAACTTCACAGATGTTAATGATATTGTAGTGCCCATGTCCGCCAAAAAGGAGTTCAAAAGCATGATATTGAGAAGGTCAAAGGCGTTTTCGACCTCTAACGAAGCATTACCCTTTAACACTTCGGTCACTGCCACGATCCGCACTATAGATAATGAACCAATATATGCCAAACTATATTCGTATCCAAACGGAATCTCTGATTTCGTAAAGAACAAAAACAAACAACTGCTCAAAGATGGTATCATTAGACCCTCCAAATCCCCATACAACAGCCCTGTTCGGGTTGTTGACAAAAAAGGGTCTGATAACAATGGCAATAAAAATAAACAGTTGGTAATCGACTTTAGGAAGATAAATGAGCGAACCATAGCCGATCGATTTCCGATGCCGAGCATTCCAATGATTCTTGCGAATCTAGGAAAGAAAAAGTTTTTCACAACCCCAAATTTACCTAGCAGAACAGTGGAACGGTGGAAAATACGAGTTTTGCCGTCGAAATTTTGGACTGAAAAATGCAGGGAGCACATAGAAAAGATATGTTACGTTTACGTGGATGACGTCATCATTTTTTCCGAAAATGAGTTCGACCACGTGAAGCATATCGACACAATATTAAAATGCTTATGCGATGCCAATTTGAGGGTATCACAAGAGAAAACGAAGTTTTTTAAAGAGAGCATCGAATTCTTGGGCTTTGTAGTACCCAAAAAACTGACCCCAAAAAAGTTAGAGCCATACGGGAATATGTTGGGCCTAAAAAATTATACAGTTTACGATCATTCCTTGGCCTAGGTGGTTATATCAGCGGATTCCTTAAGGACTTCGCGTCAATAGTGAGGCCTTTGACCAACACTCTCCAAGGAGAAAATGGCACGGTGAGCAAACATACGTCCAAAAAGGTTAAAATTGAGTCTAATGAAATTCAACGAAGCGCCTTTGAAAGTTCGAGAGATATCCTGGCATCCGAGGATGTTATTCTCATGTACCCAGATTTCAAACATCCTTTTGACTTAACCACTGACGCCTCCATGGACGGCATCGGTGCGGTTCTGTCTCAAGGAGGCAAACCAATTACCATGATTTCGCGAACGCTAAAACAAAGCGAAGCGCACTATGCCACAAACGAAAGGGAGTTGTTAGCCATGGGTCAAAAGAAATCAAAATTTTTACAGACCACCAACCCCTCACCTTCGCTGTATCTGATAGGAACACAAATGCGAAAATCAAGAGATGGAAATCATACATTGATGAATACAATGCAAAAGTGTTCTACAAACTCGGCAAAGAAAACCGACAGAATGTGAACAATCTGGAAAATGAAGTTCAGTCAGATGCTGCGACAATTCACAGTGAAATATCATTTTCCTACACAATCGATTCGGCAGAAAAGCCTTTAAATTGCTTCGGGAACCAGTTCGTTCTTTTCACAGATAAAAACGCTCTATTCGAAATAATTAAACCACTCGTTAGTACCAACTCAGTAAACGCGATTTACTGTGATTTACCGACGTTGGCCAGTCAGTATACAACATGATTTGGTGTTAACTTTTCCGGCAACTAAGTTCTGGCACTGCAAAAATATCGTTGTCGACATTACAACCAAAGGTGAACAAACTGAAATTATCATCACTGAACACAATCGCGCGCATAGGACCGCTCAAGAAAATATTAAACAAATCCTTCCTTATTATTATTTTCCGAAAATGGCAAAATTAGCCAATGAGGTGGTGATCAATTGCAAATCATGTACCAAAGCGAAACACGACAAGCACCCCAAGAAACAAATGTTTGGGGTAACACTAGTTCCATCATATGCTTGAGGAATGCTCCACATTGACATTTTTTCAACGGACAAAAAATCGTTCCTTACTGCGTTGACAAGTTCTCGAAGTTTGTCCTTATACAACCGATCGCGTCTTGCACGATAATGGATGTAAAAATGTCCATTATCCAACTTCTAAATTTGTTTCCTCAAACAAAACAATTTATATCGACAATGAAGCCGCTTTCAATTCGGAGACAATTAGATCACTGTTAAAAAACGGGTATGACATAGACATTGTGAATGCACCACCTCTTAAAAGTTGCTCAAATGGACAAGTGGAACGCCTTCATGGCACTCTTGGGGACATAATGTCTGATGACACAGCCGAGTTAATTTTGAGGGCAACAATAGCCTATAATCGATCCATGCACTCGGTCACAAACCAAACCCCGATCGATGTGATTCACGCAGCATCAAACGAACTCAGGCGGACCATAAAAAATAAAATCGCAAAAGATCAACATGATAACATTGAAAGATTTAACCCGAACAAGCAAAATAGAGTTTTTGAAGTTGGCGAAAAAGTGTTCGAAAAAAAAAATAAAAGGTTAGGACATAAGTTAACACCGCTTTGCTTAGAGGAAACGATTCAAGAAGACCTGGGAACGTCTGTTCTTATTAGAGGGAGGGTGGCCCCACAAAGACAACCTTAAGTAGCACTTACTTACACACGGGAAAATCGCACAGGCTAAGGTTAATAGTTAAGCACATAACGATCTTTATTTCCTCCTATCTTTGCAGGATTAAATTTGCAGTCCTTTTATTGTCAGGAGTCGTATATTGTCGGATCGTCGACTACTCTCATTCCAATTATATTCCGGTGATAGACGGGAAAGTATTGGTATGGGAACAAAGGGACTAATTAAGTCATTCGAGTAAACTGACAGAATATGCTAGCATGTTAGATGAGACCGCAGAATTAGCAGAGTTATTCCCTCAACCGCATATGCGAAAGTTATTAGACGTGGATATAGAACATATTAGAAATTTGTTGTCCATAATAAAAGTGCACCATAGAATGGCAAGAAGTCTGGACTTCCTAGGTTCAGCACTCAAGGTAATAGCCGGCACGCCAAATGCGGCCGATTTTGAAAAAGTTAAATGGTCCGAGTCAAAGTTAGTCGATGCAAATAATAGGCAAATAGTAATTAATTCAGAAACACAGAAACAAATTAATAAACTCACAGATATGATAAATGAAATAATTAAAGAAAAAAATAATGAGTTGGTTGACACACCGCATTAATATGAGACAGTATTAACGAGAAATAGAATGTTAATAAACCAGATTTCAAACTTGATTCTCACAATTACATTGGCTAAAGCTACAGTCCGAGAATATAATTCATATACTCGTAGTCTACCCTAGAATTAAGTTTATCTGTACCAGAGTCCCCATTTTCCCGATATCACATCAACATGTAACACTACTGCTACAAGATGACACCGTAGCCGAATGCAACGATGACGTACTAGCGGTTAACGAATGCGTAACAACAGCATTCGCATCCGTTTGCAAGTTAACGGCACAAAACACCTGTGCACGAGCACTGCATGCTAGCGGCGTGTCCTCCTGCCGCACTCAGCCAAGCCGCCTGCAGTCTATCTCGCAAGTAGATGATGAAATCATAATTATCAACGAGAGCACAGCAAGGCTCAGTACAGACGATGGCCCAGAGATCATTACGAACGGGAAACACCTCGTCACCTTCCGTTTCGCCGCAATCATCAATGGAACGAAATATGTGAACCAGCGTGAGATACTAAATAGGAAGGCAGGCATAGGGGGGTTACCGCTGCTTAACATCGTTAGTTACGACCCAGTCTTGAGTATGCCGCAACTCCATAGAATGAACAATGTCAATCTTCGTGTCATCCAAGATGTCGAAGACGAGCTGGCGTCCACCGACACATTCAATACATGGATTATCGCCGGTGTTGCTCTCAGCGTCATCTTAAGTGGCTTTATGATCATATGGAAAATCTGAGAGAGAAAACAAGCTTCGCGGGAGATACAGAAGTTCATCAACAACTATAAAAAAAACCGAGGACGGTCATCGACTTGAGGTGGGAGTAGTTAACATATAAAAATTAAGAAACTTATAGGTTTAGCCATTGCCACGGCCACAAAGTGCCGTTAAGCTAAAACATATAAAGTGCTATAACTTTGTATTTTAGTATATAAAGCTCTAGTTTAGTACAACAAATCGCATTAATTAGGGGCACCTCTGGGCTAAAACTCTTTTAAAAATGGAGATGGCCCCGACCCTAGTAGGTTTAATGTATATATCTCCCAAATATTCAAACTATATCACCAGAAATATATATCATCCAAACTCGCGCAGGTCAAATACATTTAATACCTCTACAACAGTGTGAAAATTAGAGAAATCGGATGATAACCCTGCTCACTCCCCATATAACGGGTTTGTTAAAAACTACTTAAAGAAAAATCAATAACTAAAGGCGTCAGAGACATGAAGTTTTACATCCGGGATGGTGCTAGAGGGCTTTATAGGAGCCGGTGTCGAAATTGGACAATGGGTGTGGCAGCGCCCAAATTTAGGTGAAATCACATATCTCCGGATCTACTCGACTAATTTCAACCAAATTTGGTATATAGAATTGATTTAACATTGATATGTCACAGCGTGAGCGAAATCGGACTACAAACACGCCTATTACCCATTTAACACAACTTTAAATTCTAATTCTTTATCTTTCTAGTATACAAATCAAGCCCCAATGAATATATCAGGATAACATTTTGCACAAATGGTGCCTTTAAGATATGCCATCTCAAGTATAAAAATTGTCAAAATCAGACCATAACTGTTTAAGCCCCCAGATACCGAAGATGTGGACCTCAGTACCTGTAGTTGACATTTTACCAATTTGGGCCAATATTTCCCTTAGCCCCTATATACCTAATATAAATATTTTCGAATTTCCGGCTGACTTTATACCGCATATATCGGCGAATATGTGAGCTATCTTAGTGAAAATGAGAGAGCGTAGTTTACTAATAACAATTTGTGCCTAAAGTAGACAAAATCGGTTGAAACTTTATCCTAGCCCTCATATAACTAATATCAGGATTTCGAACGGCTGACTAGTGATGGTAAGTGAGGTACTTTAATGAATCTCAGGGAGTATTTTATTAGTATGTATGTTAATAGTATGTGATATTGCCAAAAATAGATAAAATTGGGTCTATAATACCCCTATCTCCTCAAACCATAAATTTACGTCAATATGCAAGATATCTTAGCAAAGGTAACGGAGTATTTTATTTTATATACTATAGTTTAATGCGGAAAATATGTGAATTTAGTATAGAATTACCCCCACTCCCATATCTATACTATTATTATAAAGAGGAAAGATATGAGCGTGCGGTGCGAATACTATGGATTATAGAACAAAATAATGTACTACGACTTTGCAGAACATATAATTATATAATATACGTTGCAGCATATGTCTAACTGTTATAGTTACCCCCAATAAGCATTCTTTTATTTAACAAATAATAATTAAAATGCCGCCTGTGACCTTTATTTGTACCATATACCATATCTTATTCAAGACTGATTCAATACTTTCATATAGCTTTTTGAATTAAATGAAAGATGTTATTCGAAGTTAAAAATGTAAATATTAGAGAGAAGTCGCGTGGTGAGCGGCGACCCGCTCGGCTAGGCCGCAATATAATATGCGATGTAGGCGTCATTCTGCCACTGGAGGGAAGTCAATGTCATGAAATATGTTAAAGTGCAGCGCGCCTCACTCACCCAGTTGGCTCCCTATGAAGCAGTTATGTGCTAACGAATTGAATATAAATAATATTAAAAGTTAGATGTTCACATCTCATCGTCTATATGATGTCCTCTTACCCCAAGAGGGATGGCAAATAGAATGATCTGCTAGTGATACATGATTTTCATTATTCTAACAAAACCTTCTTGAAATTTTGTTTTTGTCAATTCTGACGATATTTTCACTTTATCTAAGGAAAAAAAATAAAAGTTTTGTTTTCGCCCACCCTAATGTAGATAAATAGTGTGGTATATATAGAGTCGTCAAAGCATATTACAAAATGCTGAAAAAACGATATCTCGGAAAAATCTGTTTTTTGTTTTAATTTTTTTTTTTAATACACAGGAGCCGCTGAAAAAAGCTCAAAGCATGGAGCTGAAGACAAAGCCAATTCAATTATAACAGCTATGAAGGATCGGATGAGGCAGCGTGAACGTGAAAAACCCGAGATTTTCGAATTAATCCGGTAAGCTCCATAGGTTTAAGTTATAAATTTATTTGACTATAGTGCCGTTTAACGAAAAGGTAAAAAACCCAACACACACACTCACAGTTATATATATATCCATATATATATATATATATAGACTAGAAGATTCGACCACGCGTTGCTATAGCTTTGGTATACATTAAATGTTATTATAATAAACTATTCAATACAGTAAAAATTATTATTATTTACGAATAAAGACTTTATCATTATTGGCGGTATAATAATCAGACGGACTGAACTTGAGGTCTAAATTTGAAAATGATTGATATAAATATTTGCGAATGAGGAAAAGTATGAGTTTTAAAAATCTAAACCGAAAATGGAATTTTTTTTTTTGGTTTTTGGGGACTTATTTATAGTCATGATGAAAGTTTAATTAAAGGAAACTGTTACCATCGGAAAGGTAAGGTAAATTCTGACGATATCATAAAAATTCGCTGTAACAGGACCATTTCTTCATAAAACTTTCGAGTCGAGTTGATTTTTTTATTGTCATTAATATCTAATTGTAATTTAAATGCTGTTGCGTCGTTCGTCCACCATTTGGCGAAATATCTCCAATGCTATTATGACCGATTCCGATGATGATTTTGTAGTATATATGACATATTTTAACTTCTTAGATAGCGCAATGTACTTAATCCAGCGGTTAAAACACCTTACACCGTCTTCTGTTCAAATTTTACAGATAATTATAACCCTTTCTCATATAATAAACAAATAATTTGCATTAAAAGAATTTCGCGACTATAAATAATTAGTTTATTTTTTAAGCTATCGCGCTCAAACTGAACACAGTACGCTTAATTTTATTAAAATCGGTTCAGTAGTTTAGGAATTTATCTCGGACATTTATATAGTGTCTAAAGAAACTTGCCAAACCTATTAATAAACCTTCTATATAGAGCATACATACATACACAAGAAATAGTTAACGAAAGCCAAAAGCCCAAGGAAAGTTAATATTAATTTAAAATATGAATTAGTTGTTGTCTTCTATTACTAACCACGAAGAAAGTACATTATTATGATTAAAAAGTTGTAATATTTAACAGCTTTTCAATATCACAATATATCTTTGTAGCCTTGATCATATGAGGTTGTTTCAAACGTTATTGGAAAGGTAGTTTTATAAAAGCTTCACCTAGTTTAACAGAAAACTTTTTCAGTTGTGTCGCAGTTTTAGTGATTTATTGTCTTATCTGAGTTTACAAAATTGAGGTCGATGTACATGTCATTGCAAAACTTCGATTATGAACTAGTCAAAATTAGACGTAGGTATATATTGGATCGATACCGATCGCGTGGCTGCATAAGGCTCTATGGACAAATGGAGAATAAATGAAAATCACCTGCAAACTATTACGCTGCCTACATAATTCCTTTTAGAAACAATGGACTTAAGCTTTGTAATTATTGTTTGAGTACTTGCATGTATCAACATACTCGATACAAAAGAGAAGCAAAAGCGTCTTAGCTTAACGATGTTATTAGCAATGAAAAAAAAAAGTTTATATTTCATATTTACCAAAGTTGAATGCTATTGTCGAAATAAGAAAAAAACGAAATAAGTTTTCTGTACTTATTCACCTGTATACATACAAATTTCATACTTCAGCTGAGGACATAGTACGTATATATATTTATATGTACTATATATATATATATATCTGTGAGTGCTAATATACAAAACTATTAAGGATATAATAAAAAAATATTTAAAAACACAATGATTTTAACATTAAATTTTAATCGATAAATTTCACTTGGTTTCAATTAATTAGTTCAAACATGTACTTATTTAATCATTTATGTTTATAAAGATTATTTGCTTCAAAATTATGGTTTACTTATAGAAAAATGTATCGTCGTTTTCGTGCAAATACTCGTAATATAAGAGATACACATTTCTGCATAAAACATGTTTCATGAATGGTTACAATGTTTAATAACGCTAACGCTTTTACGGTAACGGTATAAATAATACAAGGTTACATCACTGAATAATACGTTTAGACAGGTGTAGTCCGCGGGTTTATAACAAAGCCCTTGTACTACGTGGTTTTGGTCAAGTCGGCTGTATTATTTTTATTAAAATCTGTAGAAATGTCAAGACAGTGTTTGCAGAAGGGTATTAGACGGTACTAATACTATCACGTACATTTACTTTTATTAACTGTTATATATTTTCAATAATTTTCTTTAATTCTTATATTATAAGTACAATACTCTCAAGCAAAGTTACGAGTTTTATTTTTTGAATTAAACGTCCTTTACAATACTCTCAAGCTAAGTTACGAGTTTTGTTTTTTGAATTAAAACGTTCTTGTTTAGTCTTTTTATCACGTAGCGCAATCGATCTGAGGGTGTCACTCAAAATTTTCGAACACGACACTAGAAACTTAGAGCTTCTTAACAGAGGTTGAGTAAGGTAATCTTGCTACGAAACAACTCAAAATACTAGTACCGAAATTTTCCATTGTGTTGATAAATAGAAAACGATTAGTACTAAAAACCGTTGTGTAAATTCATTCTTATTTTCTGGTTCATACTATACATCATGGCGTTACTTAACATGTTTCCTTTTTAGAGTAAATACAAATATGATAAATAATAAGACGTGCTATTTTTCAAATAGCATATGTGTTACTTTAGTTATGAATAGTTCTAGCATATTAAGTTCTTGTATGGAAATCTGTTTTATTTGACATTTGACGAAATTTGGCATAGATCCAAGGTATCGCTATGTTTTCCGAACAAATTTTCAAGCTCTTGTATGGAACATTTTTTCATATAAAAAATATCTGTACAAAATTTGGTATACCATATTGTCCAAGACAATTCCACAATCTCCGTAGAAGTTGTTCTGATCGAATCACTATAGCATATATCTGACATACAAACTGACTGATCAAAATCCAGTTCTTGTATAGAAACATTTGTATTTGTGAAGGGTATTATATCTTCGGTGTTACCGAAGTTAACGTTTTTTCTTTTTGTTATATAAATTCTGTTTCCCTTACTTTTAGTCAGTGATAGAGATATTATTCAGTAACTGAGACATATTTTCCTTTCATTTTGGTTGCTAAAGGGTCAAATTGTGTTGTTTATAGTTTCCTGTTGTAACCTATTCAATATGCACTCATGTGAACTGAATTTCCTCAAATGTTTAACGTTAGAAATTTTGGACCGATACCTCACTCAACTTTACACAATGTTAATATTTTACTTTAAGCTTTCAACTACGCTTTTATTTTCATTAATATTATTAAAAATATTTTCAAATGTTATTTCAAAATATGAATAACATATTTTGCTTTTATCTTACCAAGTTATGACTTTTGTTTAAGGCATTTTATTATCAAATAATTGTTGTGTCATTTATCAGCAGGGTTTACTCATCAGATAATTATTATTATGCTACAAAATACAAAAAGGGTATGCTCATGAAAAAAAAACCAAAGTTTTAATTGTGGTTTAATTGTTTCAGTATTTGAGATAAAATAAAAAATATTAAATTCATATGTCGAAGTTATTTATTTTGTTCTAATTTTCGAAATTATTTCAATATATACGCTTTTTTGATGCCCATAGTTCAAATGTAATCAGTATCAGGGCCCATTTTTAATGTACGATGCTAATCCTATTCGGCTTATATAGAGGGGTTTCAAAACATACCCCAATATTTTTAGAATTTGCAAATACATTAAATATTTGCTGCCATAATGTGATTTGTTATTTATTTACTTTTGTCATATGTGTAGCATTGTTTATTCTATAATTAAGAAAAACTAGTTTCTTAAATCCATGTTCGCCCAAAATTGGTTAATATAGAAAACAATTTGTTTTCTATAACATAACAGTTAAAACATGATATGTATCTACGTATAGCTATCTACTTATATTCTTTTAAAAACTATCAATATGTATGTGAACCTATCGTTTAACCACCTAAATATTAACCTACTATCTACAACAACTACTACCACTCCATTAACTGTGCACATGCGCAGCGCGGTATTCAGCGTAGAAGAGAAAAGTCACACAGGTCACATGAAAGCTGTTAAGCAAAGCGTTTTGGATGGTACTAGCAAATGGTCGGCTAAAATTGCAATAACAGGTTTGCATATTTTAAACTATGAATCAAGTATTTTGTTAGTAACTTGTTTTATGCACAAAAATCATATACAAATGCCAATACACATGTTTGTACATACATATATATGTACGTATACATGTGCATACTCTAAAAATATTAAATTTATATATACGAACCTACATTAGTAAATACTATAATATGTAAATTATAGTAATGTTACTTAATATAAATGTACATTTACAGCCTTACCGGTACACATAAGCACGCATACACAAAAATGACATGCTCATTTGACAGGGCGCTCAAGCTAAATTTTGAGTCAAATTTAGCGCAAACAACAAAAAACATACAATGCTACAGACAGACATATTTATAACTTATTTGTTATTAGTATAATTTTAAATTAATTTGCTGAACAACCACGACGATAATATATATTTATTATATATTTAAAGGATATTGTTGTTATATCAAGTGGAATAACTAATTATGCATATAAATATGTACATAATTGTTTTCTAAGAACTTATCTGTTTACATATAAATATTTGCCAATATATGTATCCCCTGTAAGAAAATCTCGTCAATGTGTGTGATCTCAGTCGAAAAATATCCAATGTAACTTTTTATATTTCATTGGTGTCAAATACTAATAGGCTTTTAACAAGAAACCTACACATAAATAGATGCATTTTAGTGTTTCTCACAGGGTGCATATGAAGTACAAATAAACAGTAAATGTTGTATTTAAAATATGTTGTAATTTATATATGTATATGCACTTTTAAAATTGTAAAAACAGCTGTTGGAAAAACCATTAATGACTTTGAATGCTACAATGGTTAGACAAAAATATGTTTTACTATTAAGTTAACATAATTATAGAGTTAGTTTGTGCTGAGTTTACGAAAGTACATGCATATATATTTTTTACTTTTTTTGTATAATTCCATTACCCCAATTTATATTTAAGTCGGCGATTCTTCTATAGTATATACTATAAATGGTTATATCTACTAGAAATTAAAATGCGTATATTCTTGAATCGTTGACCTAGATTAATACAAGTAATTTACAGCCACCTGCTCAATCATTTGCAAAGCTGTCGTCGTATCATTAATTTCTTAGCAGCTTTTATATATACATATGTAAATCAATCGGCTAAAGATTTATACTTTATGGAGATTTATTGGGATAATATTGAAAATATTGAGATTGCGTATTCATACTGAGGCTGCAAATGAATTCGATTTCGTTCTCGTTGGTCTTTTGTACTGTTTAATTATTGCTCTGTTCAATGCTAATACACTCGTGTCCTATCCAATTATGCTAACTTCGGCAGCAAGAACAATATTATATTTGAAACAAGATTTTGCAACTCCACTAAATTTTTTTCTTTGTATTTTTTACTTTATTAACTGGTTTTTTTGCTTCACATGTTACTATATTATCGAATAACGAATGGTCAGAAAATTTCACTTTAGCGGAGCTGTTATTGAGTTTCTAGGTCGCTGGTAAGCAAGACTATTGTGTAGTCAACTTCCATCGCTACCTTAAATGTGTAACCGATAGTTTGAAAAAATGAGTCCATATTTCTAAACAAATTAGCCTTAACTAAACTTCGTACTTACAACGTATTACGTAATGCATATTTTCTCTGTTTATGATACCTCCCCTCACCGCGTAACAAATCATAACGTTCTGTTCTATAAAATCAGATTTTACAATTATTTTATTCACATAAATTTCAAAAGAACATTAATTTCTTTACATACACTACGTTTTTGAATATAAATAAAGTCGGTTTATGACCAACATATTTATGGGGAATATTGAATAGTGAAATTTTGTTAGCACATATTACTCCAGTAATTATATATACAATATAAATATATATAATTTTAATACATATTTGGAATGCTGATGCATTAACCGGTCTTATAAGAAAACATCCTTTATTTTAAGCTAAATGTGTTAATACATCATTTAAGAGTAATAAACTATTACAAATAATATGGAAAATTTATTTATTGGGTTCTCTACATATATTTATACAAGTGGTTTATATATTATGACTTATTTTTAGAATTAAATAAATCAACTTACAACATATTTATAAATTACTGAAATGACTGTGGAGCGTGCAGTATGCTGTTTTTCTTCTCTGCTCAAATATTAGACATCGTAGAGATTTACTAGCTAACGAATTACTTGCAGGTGTACAATAGCTGTCTTCGATTTGCCAAGCGTTTCTCTCCAGAAAATCGAAGAAATTATACCAGATGCTCAAACAAACGAGCAGCACTCGTGGTGCAATCCTGCGCTAACGTGTGTTCTGACGCATGCGCAATAGTGTTATGATTCTTTCTAAGTGGAGAACATCTATTTTTCGCGGTAAAAAATGTTGCTGTAACCATTTATTTTGGTATTCTAGAAGCTATCATAATTAAATTTAAGCCTTATGCTTTAAAATACAAGAAAATAAAAAAGAAATTTGTAATTTCATTTACAAAACCATTTACAATAGTAAAAGTGAGCTAAAATATGCAAAACAAAACTTGGCAGCATTGGAGATAGAAGTTATACCACTTTAATGAGGTATACGCATACTCTCCTGCTTCAATTCAACTCTATAATTTTGTTGTTGCTTACACATGTAAATTTTTTGACAGGGGAGCAGAAAAATGACCAATCGAAGGCAGCTAATATTTAATTAGCGCCGATTTACAATAAAGAGAGTACATATTCTTCTTTACTTCTGCTTGAGTTTGGTTATCTTAGCTATATGGCATTTTTGAGTAACTATATCTACACATTTGTTCTCTTTTAGGTCACCAAGGCAAATAGTATGTTTTTAATATATTTGGATGTTTTTTTTTGTTTCATATTCAAGCATATTTATTTGATATTTGTTGTGTTGTGGGCTATTTATAGTCGGTGTACACCCTTATGAGAACTGCTAAGCAGTATCATATGGCATTTTTTAACGGTTTAATATAATTTACACCACACAGCAAAGTTTAGTTAATATTTTTTTACCTTTGCAATGATTTTGTTCTGCTCTTAGGTTAATACATTGTTGTCCAGGTACTAATCTTCTCAGATTGAAATCAATTGAAAACGTATTTTACAAATTCCATCACCCATATTTTATTTACTTATACTGGTTATCTAAAAAAATTCAATTTATAAATACTTATGATTTTTGAAGGATGACATTTGGTGTGGATCCAGATACACACATAGATTCATTAGAACAAGCCGAACTCGCAACTGTTGAGGGAACATCCAAATGGTCATGCAAGTTAACAATTACAGGTACACACAAAAGCAAACAAAAACATATGTATGGACATATATATTTATTTATTTAAAAGTAGCACAACATGGTGCTTAAGAGGGTAAAATAATCCAAAAATTGCAGTACTTATATGAACCCGTAAAGTCCCTATAACTAATACCTAACTTAACCTGCCACTATACCAACCATTAAACACATTTGTACCAATCATCCGAAATCTATTATTATACCAGTTTATCATAAAGTCGATTTCAACAAAAAATATAAAAACCAGCTTCCTATACTAGATGAATTGTTGATTTCTTACAACTGATTTTTCGAGAATTTTTGCTTTTTAATTCATTTAATATGTATGTGTATATAATGTTGGAGTAAGAATGAATATAATATATACTTTAAATGTGCTCAAAACAGTTTGTTTTAACTACTGGAAAATGGCTACCATTACATGCTCACCATACAATGCTCACCTTCACACAACTATCTCGTTTTTTCTGAGAGTTCTTACTTCTTAGAATAATTTCAAGTTTCTTTTAAGTACACAGTAATTAATAAAAATGTCTACAATTATCTTTAGCTTCACAGAACTATCTCCATCCAGTTGTTGTTTTGTGCCTTTTTGCTACTTAAATCGATCTCATGCACTTTCCCTCTTTGTGCATCCGTCTACCATCTCTCTAACTATAACTATCTTCTATAATTTTCCACAAAATACTTGCCAAAGGAAATCTTTATGCAAAATAAGTGCAATGCTTGGCAAAATTATGATTTCGTTGGCGCCGCTATCTGATGGTATGAACGGATAGAGGAGTTCCCCAGGATCAAAAATTAAAGTTCAAAAATTGTAAAAGTAATGCACGCAATTTTACTATGTTTTACACACTTTGTACACATTTGTCAACGAATATATTTGTGCAGAAAGACGTTCGACGCCAAAGAATTATGGACATCCCGGACCAGGGTTATTTTTTTGAAGCGCGGCCGAAGGCCGCCAATGTTGAATGGAGTTTAAAGCGAAATAGGATAGTATAGAACAGGGTGTTTTTTTTTAGAGGTATAGAACTTTAAATTGCAATAAAACAACGATGGATTATTCGATTGACATGAATTTTATTTATCCGAAAAATAATCTCTACATTTTAAATATGATTTTGGGCATATGACCGCCACGGCTGGCTCGGATGTAGTCCAATCTGGATGTCCAATTTTAGATGACTTTTCTCATGGCCGTATATCGGCAATAACACGGTGAATGTTGTCTTCCAAATGGTTAGGCGTTTGTGGCTTATGCGCATAGACCAATGATCCATCATCGGTTTTGAAGAAGTACGGACCAATGATTCCACCAACCCATAAAGCGCACCAAACAATCAGTTTTTTTTGGATGAAACGGTGTTTCGACATGCACTTGAAGATTAGCTTCACTCCAAATGCGGCAGTTTTGTTTGTTGACGTAGCCATTCAACCAGAAGTGCACTTCATCGCATCATACGATAAAATGAACGTAGTGCACGATACGTATTCCGCACAGAACCATTATTTATGTATATATAATATTACAACGTATACAGTGTAATTGCAAATATATTAATTGAAAAAGGTGTGCAAAGTGTGTTAAACTTAGTGAAATATCGTGTATTACTTTTAAAATTTTTGAGCTTTAAATACAAATATCTCGAAAACTATAAGTCTGAGGCGGGTGTATACCTTTTTTAATCCTGAGGACCACCTCTATCAGTTCATATCATCATATCGCGGCGCCAAAGAAACCGTAATCGTACCCAATGCCTTATACATAGTAAATTTAATTCATTTAAGTTTATTTACTAATACTATAAAACATACACGCGTCGCACTAACCATCCTTTACTGAGCATAAATCTGACTTTTAGCTGTCACTGTAACGTTTCGTAGTTAGCACATATGAGTAAGCCAAAGTCATCCTCAAAAACTAGTATTATAAAACTCTCAGTGTACATACCAGACCATAACATATGATTTTTACGCAAGGCATTTTATTAACACTGGCTCCAACATGCATTTTCCAAAACGAGGAATTTGAATTTCCTTTTTGTTTTTTTTCCAGTCTCTAGTTTTGGTATAAAAGTTATAAGTACAATTTCTTACATTTTCTCGGGCATTTATAAATCCTGACCAATTTCGGAAATTGTCACTACAGTAAGCCTGTTTATTATTTGATATTTTTTCATTGGATTTAATTATTCTAAAATAGCCTATGCTAGAGGTGCCGAATTTGTGCTTTTAAGACTCGGGAATTTTTCTGATCTTCTCGAATCTTGATTTTAAAGTAGATTATATGAATCAATCACAAGAATATATTCTCACAATTCATTTGAGTTGAAAGCGTTATTATATGTATCAGGGATAAAGGGATAACCACTTATTCCAGTGTGAGAGCGCCTCAACATTAACGTTTGTTGTAAAATTTTCCATTGTAGCTAGATCGGACAAAATAATAATTTTATTAAGATTAAATAAATGTTTTTTTAACAGCGGCAACAAATTTTTCTGTTTAACTGTTCACATAGTTTTTTGGTAAAAATTCGATCTGGCCGTCCCTCTGAACTGTGACAGTTGACTGAGTTCAGGAGGTTTTGTCGTTTAGCAATTGCTCTCTCATTTTCAGTGATAGATGAATTGGGCATCTCTTTATCTCTGATATGTATAACCTAATTTGAAGAAAAACTTCGCAATCTTTCGTAAAAATATTTTAATTAAAATGTCGTGCAACACTCTTTCTCTTTCCGACAAAATGTATACAACAAAACTTTGAAATAGTTGTTAAGCCAAACTGCACCAACATTAGTTTGCTACTAAATTTACTTTTTGTTCATCCTTAAAATAAAAACCAGTTTTGCCCGTACGTTATTTTGTTATCAGAGTTCAAGCAAAATACGATACAAAATGCTATATCACATGGCTTAGGAAAAATTCAAAAAAATACTAAATACAGAAATGGATATTAGAAACTTTCTCGAATCCCTGGTTATCCTCTGCTGCTTCCACTCTGACATTATGTAAAATTGCTTATCGCTAACTTCTAATTCCCAGTCTGGCTTACCTCATGTATAGTTTTACAACTAGAAATCACAATGATTTGTTTCAAAAATGTGAAAAAATCTAGGTAGCTCTATAAATCTTTCGCACTGTGGCACTATTGCAAATATTTTGATAACTTTTTTATGCAACAATGAGTTTCGTAGCAAGTATTCCTCTAGTTAATAAGGGCTGTATCGCTTGTTCAACTAAAGTGTCTCTCTATTGTTTGATTAGATATATGAGCAACAAAGATGTGTGTTTAAAAACGACTAGTTCTTATTTGCGAATCAGCTGATAAGTTCTCTGCCGCTACAAACCCTGCATCATTATTGCCTTAACTATAAAATTTGAAAACTTTCCTCTTACAAAAGCACTTTCAAGTGAAAAACTATCAAGGTCTACGTTTAAAAATAAATGTTGTCCAATTTTAAATTTACTATATATACAGCATATATAGATAATCTGTAAAATCTCCAGCTTACAATAAATGACGTAATTTTGCAAGCTTAATCGTGTCGTTGGTTACATCTCTTATTGCTATATAACTCTAATTCTATAGCTGTTTGTGTTATACTCATACTTGTTTTATGTTTAATTTGTTTTGGATGACGTATACATAAAAATATTTTATGAAAAACCAAGAATTGTATATATAGAAAATATTTAGTTGCCTGAAAAACAAGGAAACTACATGTGTACATATGTTTTAAATGTTGAGTGAATGTGATAATGGAATTGACATCTAAACTTATTTATACTATCTTCTAGTACGATCAAATGTTCTTAAAAAAATTAACTTTAACTTAGTTTATTATCACTGCTTCCTAAGCAACACTAACATACCACTCACATACCGATCATATGCAAAATGCATCTCATTTTTACTTCCAATACCAGAATATACATATGTATATGCTCACACATTTTACGATGTATAATATATATCCTTTATGTTTATAATATATAAATAAATATTATTTTTTGTAATATTTATTTACCGTCTGTCCGTGTACTAATTCAAAAAATTATTAATAATTCATCAAATAAAAATAGTAAAATAGTAGTAAAAATACTAATTTTTAAATGTGTATAAATTAAAATAAATGAACGTAAATAAATTCGGTATTCTGTTCAATGGCAATAACCAGCATATAAATTTTTTATAATTTTTGAGGAATTGGCCATCCACTGTAATTCACTGAGAAATCTGCACTACATAGAAAATATTTAATTACAAATTTGGTTATGCTGCAGTTACACAATCAAGAACTTGCTTTCATGTTAATCATACAAACTACTTGTCAAAATGGATTTAAAGTAGTAGTCACGACACGAGATGATTTTGAGCCGGTTATCGATGAGAATTCTTCGTTTGATCGTCTGAGTTTCGGTTTAGTATTCACGGCTTTACATATAAATATAATTCTATGAAACCAACTGGGATCTTATTTTATTGCTAATTTTCCATTTTACAGCCCGACTTCTACTTAAAAAAATGTCCCTTTATTTTGTATTATTTAATCCTAGTTCCAACTAGAGTGACAAGCTCACAGAACAATAATCTTTTTAACTTTTCTATTTCAAACGTCCTCAAGCCACCAAATCACTGGGGCCAACAACTATTTTCTACCCTCTGAAATACTATTAATAATATATTACAAAATGAAACTGATTGAATTTAATTTTTTCCAAATAAAATATTTCCAAAAAAGCATTAAAAAAATGCAAGTTAATACCTTAAGCAACTTGATAATCAATAATAGTTTCGAGACGCCGTCGTCATGAAAACCAATTGAAAGTTTTGTATGGAATTAATAATTTAATGGAAACATGAAATGGGAAGAACGAAATAAATTAAGAAAGCAATTTGTTGTAGGAAAGCAATTTTAGAGTATAGTATCCAGATTTTTTGCTTTCTTCAACTTTACTTGTTCTGCACTATCAGCTATTTCTGAGACGCAGACATTTTAGTTTCTGCAGAAATTGATTGGTATAATTATATTTTGATATAAATTCTTAAATATAACGAAATATTCATATTCCCGACATTTGCAGGGCATTTGTTTCCGAAACTATATGATCAGCTGTTCTAACTTATCGTTAAGTTGCCCCACGATTTTAATGGAAAGAAATGATATAAAGACGACGTTCAAGTTCGAAAAGTAAGAGTGGGGTAGTAGAAAAATGTGAGTGTATTGCAACTTAAAGCAATTTCTTAATAGTGTAACGTCCGGTATTCACTGCTGTGTCAGATCGTTATATAAATTAAGTTATGGGATTTACTTCCAACTTTTACTTCGTGGCGAATGGATGGATATTATTTAGGGAAGTTTTGGAATCCAAGACAGATTTTCTTAGTTGTCAGAATTGCAAACCAATTCTTATTTTCAATGTTGTCACAGAATCTGACTGGATTTTTGTCTTTTCGAACATACTCAAAACCAATATTCGAATTAGCTGTTTACTAATGTGACGAAACTTGCAAATGAATAAATTTGGAAGCGTTTTATAAATTAAAAATACTGGACAAAATCTATTAACGTTTACAATGAGTTCCGCTATTTTAGCTTTTATGTTATTAAAAGAAAATAGATTTGGCTTGCATTTACTTGTATGCTTAAATACATGCTTTCTTAACAGATTTATATGACATTATCGACTGAATAAACACGCATTTGGGTATTAAATTACGTTTTGTAAATCCTCTTAAAATATCTGGATTTTTTCATAAACTCAATAATTATAACATTTTATGTTTTATTCTTATATTTTCCCCTATAGAAATAAAGATAAATTAAATCGTAATAATAATATAAATTAATTTCTTAACTTACATTTCAAATCTGTTAGCGACAATCCTTTTGCTTTGTTTCTGATAACAAAACCGATAAAACTAGTTTCCATGACAACCAAAACCGATACAGTTTCTGTTCAAACCAATAATATTGGAATTCATGACACCTGCTACATTTTTTTATCGGTTTCAATTTTGATTCCCACAACTATCAGATTCTACAACACCCTTGATTGATTCACCAATCTGATGAAACAAGAGTAACAATTAGCAACACATATGTGTTACATATCATTCCACGATAAAATTTGTTTTAAATTATGACAAATAATTTTATTATTTATATATCGTACAATGTTTAGTGTATCCTGGTATGAAGTATAAAACTTCTTAAGGTTTTCTAAACGTGTATTGTTGTAAGAATATTGAATTGGCTATATATTTAGTATTATACAACTGGTATATTGTGAAACAAATTGAAAACATTCAGTGAATGGGTACATATATTTGGCCTTTTCTTTAAAACATTTGAGTTCTTTAAAGAGATATACAAAGTATACTTTGTTTAATTTTTTGTTTGGCAAAATTCATTGTACTTTAGTCATTTTTCGAAATTAAAAGTTATTTTTACAGCAATAAAGAAAACTTTATTCTATTTAAAATGATAAAAAAGCATACCTAGAGAGAATGCTCCCGTTTTTTCTCTTCTTCTTTCTTCCTTGAAATACCGATTTTTGACAAATGAATACAACGTAGAAAATGCACTTACAAATTATATGTGGCTCACTTCGTTTCTTATCAAATCGAATATTTATACCACAACTATTTAATATACATATACGTACATAAGTAGGTTTAAATAAATCGTTATATATATACTTATGTATATATACCTACATTAGCATAGAGTTACGCTAAGACTTAAGTATTGAAAACATATTTGTATATGTATGTATGTTATTGAAACTTGTAATTTGTTCTACATATTATTCATAAGATATATATAAATTTTTGCATAAATCATCTGCAAACTTTCTGTACCTGAATCAACGGCTTTATTGGTACGTTATCCTTTAATTCGATTATTGGATATATGTTTAACATTCTTGCAGTGGACCCAAATATTTAGGAATTTTACGATTTTTCACATGAAGTTCCTGTCTGTAATCCAACTTAACAACAAAAAATCGAACTTCTTTAAATTATTATATGTTTTTCTAATAAAATATACCATTGGCCTTGCGCCACATTCCAACTATCTATCTTATCTGTTTCGTGTTCGATATCTGATAATTATCATCATGTGAGACATCAAAATTTAAAAGACCAGTTGTTTGTTTTTGGAAACTGATTTTTACTCTTCACGTTTCATATTAAATTTCATCCGTTACTTCAATAATAGCTGATATACATATCTGTTAATTTGACATAATACCAAATTTATTGATTTTTTTTAATAAAATTCTGCAGACTCAAATTTTTCGCGCCGCCACCTGTTTGTAACAATTTGCGAGGTTATGGGTTTTTTCTTATGCTTAACCCCACTTATTAGAATAAAACGACAAATAGTGTATTATGGAAAGGTTTGTAAAATTGAATTAAGACTAAGAATCAAACTTAGTGAAAAATTAGCACTAAGAAATAGACTCAATTGGATAAAAGTGAGATATCTTAAAATTTTTGGAACACCTCAAATGAATTTTTCAAGAATAGAATACTACACAAATACATTCCACCTTTTTCAAACAAGTTGTCGACGCTCTTAGGTACCTTCGCTTTCTGTTTGCAGGTAGAAACTAGGAAGCGTTACTCACATTTGAATTAAAACAGTTAAGTGGCTTAAAATGCAATTTACCTAATATGTGTTACATTGATAACAAAAAATTGTCGAGTTCCATGTTAACTTCTTTAATAATAATAAAGTATTTCTATATAATTTTGGATTTTGTGTCTTTGAATACGTGATGCGGTGCAAATTAGCATTGAAATATTATTCCGAGTTTGTATATAATTCCATAAAAATTTATAAAACAATGATGTTATCGTATACATCAAACACAATATAACTCGTTGCACAAACTTAAAAATTAATTTGCCAAACAAGTGTTAAGATTTGAACACAAATACGACTGCACGATAGCCAAATTTGCTTGCCCAGCTTCTAGCACATTTTTAAGACCTCAGCCACATATCAAACAGGTAATGTACACAACTTCGTTGTTGCCGTACTAAAACTTTTCACTTAAATGAAATTTAAATATTAAATAAGTAAATAGGTCGATTCATTGTTGTAAATTATCAATTCTTATTACAAATGATATACTTGTATTAGAGCTAATTTATGTTTCTGTTGGAAAATAATGTTAGATTTGTTAGAGCTTTGAATAATTTTACATTTCAAATATTAGTGGCAACATTACAGCTGACCATAGTCGTCGGCAAAATTAGAAATGGTTTTAATTTAGCGACAGCGACAAGTCGTGCTGTTGTCTAAATAACTGTCCCATAAGAAGTGTGTATTTTAATATTTGACAGATGCTGCCTGTCGCATCTATTTGTTTGGTGTATCATCCGACCCATACTAACATTTGTACATATGTTGCATTGGTATAGTGGAAAAGTGACCCATTAATCTCCTAGAACAGGTGCGGCGGTCCTGTTGCCACCTCAACAAATGCGCTGGAGCCCATCCATATGCGCCCATACTCCGATTTATTGCATATAATAAATATCACTAAATATTATATGTGAAATAAAACACCGTGTGATTGGTTCTCTGCCACGACCACGGTTATTGCTTAGACAAGTATATTACTACTCCGTTACTAGTCCGCTAACTGTGGCTAACTTTAAACAGATGTTTAAAGTTGTTTGTTAAACCTATGAAAATAGAGATGACGATACGAATTCCTTGATGTCTGTTGCTCTAATGCAGTGGTTTGCAAGGGAGGAACTGCGATAGTAAAGACATCCAGTGAGAACTATATAATCTTACATACTTTCGTGAAACAAAGATTACTCTGTATCTTTATTCATTTTATATATTTTATTATTAAAAGAAATATATTGAACCCTAAAAACCTTAACTTTATTATCTTATATTCAGTGACAAGTTGTATTTACGTGACCCCCTCTGTTGGTCTCTGAACCCGCTTTGTCCAATGTTTGTCGCCAAACCCTTCCCATATGCTCTAGACATTTTGGTATACGTTTGTCTGGTCCTAGTCCTAGTGGTCCGTTGAACTTTGGAGTTCTCTTCTTTGCTGCTGTTCTCGGGCTCTTTGAGTAGATATGTGCAATTTGCAAGTTTTAGTTTTTACAAATATAAATAATACAGTGGTTGTCAAAATAAGAAATATATATTTCAATGTTACAGGCACTAAATTCTTATTAGTTATTATCAAAATATCTCTTTCTCATTTCCTCTTCCCACGTACTTATACATATTATTATTTTTCAACAATGTACCAAACATAATTTGATTTCACATCACACACACCTGCTAAAAACACAATTATTATTACAAATGTATGTACATGTATTTTCCACAAATTGCAGGCTTAAGTCGGTGTAATTATATATATACAACTAAATAATATTTTTTTTGCTATCTAATACGTATAATACATAGCATATACATTGTAGAAGAATACATGGTATAAAAAGTCTTTTGAGGAGGTAGTCAGTGGGAAAATATGTCTGGTAATTGATAATGCATAAAGTAACGCTATTATATGTACATACTTATAGTGCGTTCGTAATGATCGCAATAAGAAATGCAAGCATTACATAATGAGTTAAATTTGCATGCGGGAAATCCAGTTTTTATACTATTTTACATGATTTTGTACAGCATGATACCGTACCGTACAATCGTTTTGCCCAAGCTCATTGTGTATCAGAAAGCTCATTAATATCATATTTTCCCACTACGATTATTTATCATATAAATAAATATTTACTAAATAGTTGTATCACATGCATATAAACATACCAGAAATTCATATTAATCGGAATATATTCACCCTTTTCACAACACATTCTACACAAAGCCTATTCCTTTATATTTAACCACCATCAAGCTTAAATAACACTTACATATGTACCTGTATACTACTTATTAGTAAATATTCTTATTTATAAATCTGCAGACATACTCCTATTTAGATGTATTTATACGTACAAATATAATTTTAATTTTCGATTTTTGATAATGAAACGAAAACGTGTATCCACAAGTAATAAATTGTGACAAAAAAAGATTTAAATTAAAAAATATGTATATGTAATTCTACAGTGATATGTGCTCAAGGCCTGATAGCGAAGGATAAAAGCGGTACCAGTGATCCCTATGTGACGGTGCAAGTTAGCAAGGTGAAAAAGCGTACACGTACAATGCCGCAGGAATTAAATCCTGTGTGGAATGAGAAGTTTCACTTGTGAGTACATAATGTCTGTCTGTTTACCTTACTACCTCTATGTCAGTATAATATCCTTGAATGTTAACGTGTATGCCTGCGAATTTTTTATTGTTTGTGTGTATCATTGTTATGTGTTTTGTGTTTTTTTCAAATAAACATTACTATATTACGTATGTATAAATATGTATCAGTGACCTGCATGGATGTAATCAGAATACACAATACACAAATTATTCACGTTATCGCACTTACGCACTTTAATTATAACATGCAATAAAATCGAAAAAATTCGAGTGATTTTCCAAGTGCATATTATAATACCATGTCGTAGTGCAAATCGATAACTGTAGAAAGTAAGTCAGAGAGCAGGCAGATGCTTGTGAAGCTTTTCGAACAACTGGCAATGCCTTATCGTAATTAACATGTAATAAATGACCAAGTTCAGGTGTAACCGAACATGTTATACTCTCACAATTTGCAATTTTGAAACCATGAATGCATTACTATCATATTTGGTATCTTATTAACATATGTATATAATCTTATAGGTCATAGACAAATTAAGTTTCTTTACATTATGGTTTGTGTCACAGACATTTATATTAAATGAAACTTAGTTAACTCTAATGAGATACATGTGTTATAAACTCAACCAAATGGGCTTAATTTAATATATTGGGAATATGAGGGAAAACATCAACCAGCGTAAGGTCTGGACTCATTGCATTTCTCAAGAACGTTACTGATTCGGAGTAAAGTATATGATACTAGAATAACGAAAATCGTTGTATATAGTATATGAAAGCTGATATAATTGGTACATACAAGTATATATATTATTAAGTCAACCCGAAGTTCAAAAAGCTCTATATAAGGTATATGGGGGCTAGGAGAAGTATTGATCCGATTTTAACTGACACAACGGCACAATACTATTAGAAAACGATTCTCTAGAAATTTTACAAATTAATTGATAAAAAATAACACCTCAAGGACATTATTTGTGCAACGTTTTATTTAAATAGCTTCATTGGGGCTTGATTTATAATTTGTAAAGTGAACAGGTCATATGGAATTAACAACTTTGATATATGAAAAGTAGGCGTGGTCGTTCTCTGATTCCGCCCAATTTCGTATGTAACGAAAATATTGTACTAAGATTTTGGTGTGAACACACTTTTGGTTGAAATTGGTCAAGTAATGCCTTATATAATATATAGGATTTCACCTAAAGGTGGTCGATGCCCCACGCCCATTGCCCAATTTTGATACCGAGTCCTATGCAGTTGTACCATCTCGGTTGTAAAATTTATTGAGTCTGACGAGTTTATTTATTAAGTTATCGCAGTTATTAGTAATATACAGCATAACCGTTATATGGAAAGTGGGCATGATTATTATTCTATTTCACCTATTTTCACACAGTACAATGAGATGTCAGTAGGACTAGTTCTCAGCAAGCCTGATGGATTTAGCTTTCGAAGTTTCCCTTTCTACAACTTTTTAAGCTATAGATGCGTGTCTATAATTCGATGCATAGATTAAGTTTTATATCTAAATTTATGGCTTAGTTATAGCAATTTTTACAGACAGATTAATCGGACTTCACCTCTTCTCATCATCCTGATAATATTTATATATATATTTGTATATATATATATATATATATTTGCTCTGCATATTAGTATTTATTTAAATCGTTGAATTATTTTGAGCTTCAATTCTTCTGTCACTAAGTTTATTTTCTCCTTGAGTCTCACAATTAATAACTAATATTTTATTGTATTTAAAATAATCAATGTATCATAACTTCTGGTTGGTGTAATTTTATCATTTTTATACTTCTCTCAAGAATTTAGTATGTGGAACAAATTCCTCTTTCTTAAAATCTGCATCGAACATTTGCGAATCTGTTTGTTTGCTTGAATATAAATTGACGCTATTACAAGTCTTCTGTTATCATCAAGTTGATATCTAGTGGAGTGTGAGTGGTAAAACTCCAAAATTGGTTTTTTCGCAGATTACATCTTTCTAGCATAGTTGATGGCCTATATGCACACTGTCGCTAACAAATAGTTTGTTGACTGCTACGCCTGCATGGGTGAGAAGAGTTTAATTGTAAATTAAAGAGCTGTAGTGCGACATGGGACAGATGGGCGAAAAATTTGAATCGGTCAATAAAAGATTTTACTTTCGAAAATTTTGTAAAAGTAATATATTCGGAACATGTGAAGAAGAATAAATTGCACAGCGGATAATAGTTTTGTTCACCTACCAATTGTGTTGACACCTTAAAATAATCAAGATATATACCAAGTAGAGAGGATCACGAAAAGAATTAACTGAGCGTAGTCCTCTCGATTGCTTGAGCAAGCGAGAACTTGAGTAAAAAAGCAACTTAGCGCTTTAGTACTGCGAAGTAGATGGAATTGCAAATGTGTGGAATCAGATCAATGCTACCAGTTTTCTTCAAAAAAATATGTACGGTTACAACTCAGCTAGAAAATTTAACATAAGGAATAAGGCATAATAAATACATATTTTAATACGTTCACATTTTTTGAGAACACGCCGCCTATGGTTTCGTTAGCCGAACTTGGCGAGAGCAGTATATCATACCACTAATGCTATAGTGCAGCAATGGGTGTAATCGCTTCATAGTCACGCCATTCCAGGTAAACGTTATGTTAGAAACGACCTAAAGAATATGAAACGAATGTTCGTTTAATGACAAGGATAAATAGGAGGTTTACATGTGGATCAGTTGAAAAATTGTGAAGTGGAACTGTTTCAGCAACTTCATCTGAAGTTACTCAACTTATTTGGACGTAATTTGTTCATATCATTCTGATTGCGTTGTCTTCGCACAGTGTCAAAGAGGGCAAATCTAAATCAAAGTCGTATAACTTCATTTTAAGGTACCCACATATCGAATACATTGATTTACGTCGGTCTGGTTGACTTTACTTTTTATACCCTGAATAGTATATTTAGTTTTCCACGAAGTTTGTAACACCCAGAATTAAATGTCCGAGTCCATATGAAATATATTGTATATAAAACACTCACATTATCATATAGCTGCCATACACGATCGGAATCAAGTGTTTATATGGATAACTTTCCCATTTAACGAAATATCTTCACCAAATTTGGCCTGGGATATTGTCCAAGTATATGGTGCAATAAATAAATTATTCAGATCGATTCACTATAACATATAGCTGTCATACAAACTGACCCATAAAAATCAAGTTCTTGTAAGAAATCATTTGTATTTGTGAAGGGTATTATAGCTTCGGTGCTACCGAAGTTAAGGTTTTTTCTTGTTTTTATACCCTGAACAGGGTATATTAAGTTCGCGACGAAGTTTATAACACCCAGAAGGAAACGTCGGAGACCCTATAAAATATATACATAAATGATCAGCATGATGAACTGAGTTGATTTAGCCATGTCCGTCTGTCTGTCTGTCCGTCTGTCTGTATATATACAAACTAGTTTTTATGCTATCGATCTGAAATTTTGCACCTGTCCTTTTCTAACAAAGAAGCTGCTCTTTTGAAGGAACGGCCGATATCGGACCACTATAGCATATAGCTGCCATACAAACTGAACAATTGGAATCAAGTGTTTTTATGGAAAACTCTTTCATTTGACGAGGTATCTTAATGAAATTTGGCGTGTATTATTATTTAAGGCATTAATCCAATCCTCGAAGAAATTGCATAGATCGGATGACTATAGCATATAGCTGCCATACAAACTAAACAATCGGAATCAAGTGCTTGTATGGGAAACTCTTTCATTTGACGAGGTATCTTCACGAAATTTGTATGGCATGGATTATTATTTGAGGCAACAATGTAATCTCCGAAGAAATTATTCAGATCGGATGACTATATCATATAGCTGCCATACAAACTGAACAATCGGAATGAAGTGCTTGTATAGAAAACTCTTTCATTTGACGAGGTATCTTCACGAAATTAGGCACGAGTTATTGCTTAAGGCAACAAATTATTCTCCACAGAAATTTATCAAATCAGATCACTATATCATATAGCTGCTATACAAATTGAACGTACGGAATCAAGTTCTTGTAAGGGGCCTTTGTATTTGTGAAGGGTATTATAGCTTCGGCGCAACCGAAGTTAACGTTTTTTCTTGCTAATTGATAAAATTAAGTGAAATCGATGCTGACTTCCCATCGCTCGTTTTACTGGCTATGTCGAATTTTATACTCTCGCAAGATGTTGTACAGATTAGAGTAGGTTTTGGTAGAGAGAATAACAAGAAGAAATTAGCTTAAAATTAGAGTACCCATGTCTAAATGAATTATTTTTATAACAATAATGAGAGCTGGTGAAAAAAAATTAATAGACTTTAACTCATTCATATTGTTGTAGTATTAATGTTAGCGTGTGCTCGGTCTTAGATTGCTGGGAAGGTTGGTGGAGGAGTATAATGTCGGGAGCTATACTCCAGGTTAAGGCTTCCTAATCATTGCAGCGTCCTTTACGCTGAAGTGGCTGCCATTAAAGTGACTATCTTAATAGTAGGGGGCGATATTAGCTCCCTGGCCTTATGCCTTAGTGAAGGAATGTGTCGATTCCTTATTTCAGGCATCGAGTTACTTCATGATTTTTCTGGTTTGGGTGCCTGTCCTGAGTGGAATTGCAGGAAACTGTATTGCTAATGAAGCAGCAGTGCAATCGTAAGGTCATTCGGGCCCAAAGTAAATCGCATAAAATCTGGTGAGCTACTCAAAAAAGTTGTTCTATTAGGAGTTCTAACTGAACGCTGCTCGATAGGGATTAATGTTCTCTAGCCTCTAAGCTACATACGTATGAGATTTGTAATACACGCAATTGGTATATTGTATTTCCATTTTTAACACGCTTATATTAGTTTCACTTGTATGTCTGTTTGTAACTAAAAAACTAAACTCAACACGATTACAAAGTATGCGCAAAATGTTTGCATACTTTTTAACACTCTTTTATTAGCTTCATTTCTATGTGTGTCTGTCTGTTTGTAATCAAACTAAACCCAACACGACTACAAAGTATGCGCAAAATATTTGCATACTTTTAGGCATATTTTGGCATCTCAAAGGGAACAAATCAACTGAACGGACAACAAAAATTATAATATTTAGGATAAAATTTTTTAATGGCAGATCAAAATATGGAATTTAATAAAAAAAATATAAATAAATATAGTTTAAAAAAACTAAAAAAAAACGCTTTTAAAGAATATCGAGCTAAAAAGTTGAAAATAAATATAGTTTAAAAAAACTAAAGACACACGCTTTTAAAGAATATCGAACGAAAAAGTTGAAAATAATTTTAAAAATTAACTTAAAAAAATAGTATATAAAAAATACTAGTATAATTGAGGAAAAAGCGTGGGGCGTTCGATATACGAAAATTATGGCAAAAAGCGCCCTAAGCCTTTTCCTCAATTATACTAGTATTTTTTATATACTATTTTTTTAAGTTAATTTTTAAAATTATTTTCAACTTTTTCGTTCGATATTCTTTAAAAGCGTGTGTCTTTAGTTTTTTTAAACTATATTTATTATACTCTCGAGGCATGTTGCACAGTTAACATCTAAAACTAAACTAGAAGGATATAGAGTTATTAAATGGTCAAGACGAATTAAATTCCGGATGTCCTCTGACCGTCCAAGCGATAACTTAGTAAAATTTGAGATATATTGATGAGACTCAGTACATGTGTCCTTGGGACCAAGATAATGTTGTTCTGCAGTTGAGCAAAATCGGACAAGTGCCACGCCCATAAATCAGTAATCGAAGCTATAAGCATTTCACAGCAAAATTGTTGTATTGTTGTTCACTGTAAAGAAATAACATCGCGTGGATTCGTGTCGATAAGGCAAATATGCTTCGCGCGAAATTTTTACTATTGGTAATGATTTTCGGTGACGTTGTCTTACAGTGTGACAAAGTTTGTTTATCATTCATCAGCCCAGAAGAGTCTTTCGGACTCCGATTGTTTTTAAGGATAAACAGAGGCTAAAAATGTATATATTTTAAGAGACTTTTCATAGCAGACCTTTGAAATAAAGTATAATGGACATGAATTTGGTTTGGTTTCTCGCACTCTTTTTTAAAGATGGTTTTTTATTGCTATTCATGCATGTAATATACTTATTTATATGATGCAAATAATTGTGAGAATTCAAACATTTTTGAAGGCAGTTTATAAAGGATGATGCAATAGTTATGAAAATATCATTTGGTTTACGAAAAAAGACGATTTAGGAGTTAAGTTACAAAGTAGCTGCTGTACAGTGTATTATATAAAAGTGATTCAAATGAATAAACAATGTGAAATTGCTTCAAAAGAACCTAACAGTAGTACAGATTATTCTCCAAGCCCTCGAAACTGAATCAGATGATCAGCTCTAGATGATGAAAACGCTGAACGGAGCTGCAATGATTTTTCGTCAGATGAGGAATATGCTGTGACAGGAGTAGCTTTTGAAGAGGATATAGATGAGACGGATGAGCGGCAATTAAGTGAAGATATTAACGAAGACCACGAATGTACTGATACATATATTGGTAAAGATGGAACAATTTCGAATTCGATACCAATAGCCACAGGAAGAGTTATTCCTTCATTTGGAAACTCATCAAATAACGTTGTTTTGCCACCCATCTATAGTGTGGTCAAACCAGTTGATAGTTTTTCTCTTTTTATGGACGATAATTGACAAGGTCGTAAAATATACAAATCTAGAGGCAATTCAAATCCTGGAAAATTTTTGGTGACCCACAACCTCAGTGGAAATTCGTGCTCTTTTTTGGTCTTCTTCTAACTGCAGGTATCAATAGTGAAACAACGTATGGGAAAAGAAAGATTCAAATCGATTCTAAAATGTTTCAGATTTGATGACAAAGAGCTATGCGGAGACAGAAAGATAAATTGGCATCCATTAGAGATGTGTGGAAAATAGTTAATAATAATATTTTGAAGTACTATATTCCTGGAAAAAAACGATAGATGAGCAGTTGGTGCCTTTTCGTGGTCGCACATCGTTCAAACAATTTATACCAAGCTAGACGGGCAAATACGGGATGAAAATTTTGTGGATTGTTGATAGTTCGAATTCACGCCCTTTGAAAGGAATATCGTATTTAGGTAAGGAAAATAATCAAAGAGCCTATAACCTAGCTAAAAACGCCGTAGAACAATTATGTCAGCCTTCTCAAATGATCTAACATGCGTAGGAACACTGCATAAAAAAACGTTATGCATACCATCTCAATTTCAAGCACACCCATCTAAAACTGTTGAAAGTAATATGATTGTATTTCGGAAAACAATGTCGTTGAACTCATATGTACCAAAAAAGAATCCCTGCGCACTATTACTCTCCACGAAACACCATGCCGAAAAAAACAAGTCAGAAATGATTTTATTTTAAGAAACAAAATAAGGAGGTGTGGATAAATTGGACAAAGTATTCCACGCGTACACTGCTCATCGCATAACAAATCGCTGGCCCATGGCATCTCTTCACATCATAATTGATGTGTGTGGAGTTGCAGCTTTAGTTATAATATTTGGAATTCTTTGTATCCTGAGTGAACTCCAACCAGCAACGCTCTATGAGAAATAGTTCTTTCGCAAAATCGTTTTAGGATTGGTAAAACCACAGATTGTGGCTCGTTCTAAAAAGGGAATTACGGAATGCCATATATCTGCAATGAGGAGTATATTGTGCGTTTCCAACGAAAGGAGCGAACCATCAAATTCAAACGTAGCTAAGACAAAAAAACGTTGCCATATATGCCCAAGCAAAATTAAACGCATGTGTAGCAAATTTGTCGTGAATATAAAAAAAATGTTGTACCGAATATTCAAGTAAAATATTGAAATGCAAATGTGAATTAAATATAGATATTTAGATTTTTATATGAAACGTTAATACCGATATATATGTCTTAATTCCTAATACCTTAATTTAACAGTATATAATAATAACCATGTTCTTAAATATCAATTACTTTGTCTTTTAAAAGCAAAAAACTAAACCGTATCAAATAAAGAAAAAAAGTGTAATGTAACAGTAAACAATATGGTTATGTTAGAAGTTATTAAAAGTGCGTTAACTCGGTAAACAAACACGTTATACGAGTATACATTAAATTAAAAAAAGGCATTGGGCGTGGGACCGCACTCTTAATTTTTTACCTCATCAGGCACTCTAGCAACTTAAATTAAAAATTAATAAAATTCGTTCAGTGATTCCTCGAGCCCCACACACCTAATTTAAGGATTTTCAAAATTCCGGTTGATTTTATACCGTATATGAGTATATCGGTCAATATGTGAGATAGCTTAGCAAAATAACTAAGTGAACGTATAATCCTGCATAAACTATAGTTTGGTGTCGGAAATGTCCATGACTTACCCAAGGCCTTTTACACCTAACAATTATAATGATTTTCGTTATTCTAACTGATTTTATGCCGAATATATCAGTCAGAGTGTGTGTTATTTTAATAAATTTGGGTGTAAATATTTTTTCAAGCATAATTTAGTTTGGTTCGGATCTCGAACTTTACACATTATGTTTTATGCGAAAATATTTCCGCGCCTATGATCTTTGCAAATTAAAAGAGTAAAAATGGGTGGTTCCCCTTGACCTTAACTCTTTCTTACTTGTATAGAGTGATCCATTTCGAGGTTCTTTACTTTTTTAAAGAAAAAACACAGAAAATTTCAATTTAATGGGGAATGTTTATTATCATTCGAAAGAACATTCTTTCGCATTTATTTTTTGAAGATTATCTCTTTCAAATGTTGGCAGCAGCTACGTCTCAAATGGTCCATCCATTGAGTCCATTTTTCGATGACTCGTTCGACCATTTTGACTGGTAACTGGCGAAGGACACGCGTGATGTTTTGCCCTAAAGCCTGAATCGGAGCGGGATTAGACTTAAGACTTTACATATCTCCTCAGGAAAAAGTCTCACGGTGTGATTTCACACAATCTTGGTGGCCAATCGACCGGCCCAAAACGTGAAATTATCTGCTCACCGAAATGTTCTCTCAATAAATCCATTGATTGATGCGATGAAACCAAATGTCACCGATATAACAAGCTTCAATTTCTTTCATCAAATAGTCGGTTATCATGGCGCGGTTACGTTCTCATCATTTTTGAAGAAATATGGACTGATGATTCCTCTCTCCTGAATCTTTTGCCAGAAATGGGCCTCATTGCTGAAAAAACTTTGGCTGATCTTCTTGAAACTTTTCAAGAGCCTATAGAGCAAAGCGATTTCGCTTGGGAAGGTCGAGTGACTTCAGTTCTTGCAGAAACTATTTTGGTACGCTCTGAATTAAGATTTAAGCGAATAGTACGCTCAGTAGGCTGATTATGTTAAATTTTGTTTTTTTAATTACGTGAGTTTTCGTAATTCAGTTGAACAATTTGTAAACGTTGTTCAGGCGAAAGTTTTTCCATTATTAAATGCCAAACAATACTGATAAAATAACATGACCGCTTAACACGACTCACGCGTAATCTGTCAAAAAAAGGCTATTGAAAAAAGTACCTTTACTTGGATCACCCGTTATAACATATAATATGTAAAATATATAAATGCATAACATATATAACAACTGATTTTTTGTAAGAGAGTGGCTAAATAATGGCCTGATAAGCTAAAATTTTTCTGAATCTATTTATAAACAAGGGTAATAACGCATTAATTTTCTTTGTTTGTTTTTAGTGTTTCAGTTGTTCGAAAACTTCATGGTACGCGTATCTATTGTTTAATTTTGCACTACATGAATTCGATTGTTTTTTCATTGACCACGTGGTACTCGGAAAAGGTTATCCTAGTCGTGTTGTTGCTGTAAGGTTCACTTTTCTTCATTCAGCCTTATTGTAAACTTTGTGCCATTTCTTATGGAAAAATTCACAAATTTATGTTTTGTTTATCGTGAACTTCACATGCGAAAAATCTCCCATATTCGAAAATTTTGCCTAATTATAGATGTAATGTTTTTTATGTGAATCCATTAAAATCTGTTCAAAAATTTGTTTGTGGGAAAAACTATCAATAAAATGTAAGCATAATTTATTAACAATTAACTTGCTTGCAGTTGTCCTTTTTGGTCAACACTTGGGCCGAAAGTCCTGATATACTAAAGGTTTTCAAAAAAAAGGAAAAAATGCATATATTTGAACAGAAGTGAAAATAAAAATACATGAGAGCGATTTATACACACGAAGTTTACAATAAGGCTGAATATAAATATTTTTAAACTGAGTCAAAATTTTGAAATTAAATTTTGTTACTTAGTTTAAATTTCAAATGTTTTGAAATCTCACAAAAATATGAATATATAGCACAAAACCCTCGTATCCTGAAGAGCACATTTAAAATTGATAAAAAGTAATGCAGCTAAAATGGGAAATATGTCACGCAAAGGAATATGTTTTTAGTTATATGTAGTGCTATTATTCTGTGGCCATCAAAACTTGATGAAAATGTAATGTTGTTTTTTTATTATTTTAAACTTTTACGTCTGTCAATTTTCTGCATTATCTTTCATTAATTTTCCCAAATTCTTGAACGCATCATTAACGCGCACAAAACTTATTTCATTAGCTAATTTTTATTCTTTTTCATTATTAATGAAAAGTTAAAATTATTGAAATTTTGAAAATTTAAAACGCTTCTACTAAAAATATTCGTAAATGTTTTAATCACCCGGTTGCACGATATAAGTACATAGCTGTTTCACAATTATTCGGTAAATATGTTTTTTGAACTAACCGAACCTAAACTTCGCTTCCCCACTCTATTCTATTCTTATTGTAATTTGTTTCATTCAGAATTCATTTTGTGGAATAATTTTAAATTTATTGTTCGTAGGTTTGTACAATGCAATGAGCTGGTATGCAGTTCTCTAATATTCCACAAATCATATGGAACCGTCCACTGAAAAGCTTAATAGGTATATCTCATAAAGTACTTGAGCTATGTATGTTAAAAATTTCGTCATCGATTAATAGCCATGTAGTATATCTCTCATATTACACCATTAGTGTTGTTATGACTTTAATGGAAATCTAAACCTTAATTGGGAGAAAGCGCAAGTTAATTGTCATTACAATCACCTCGCGGGAGGTTCAGGAAACTTGCTGTCTTGTTGGACCACGGGGAAGAGGGCTAGTTTCATGAAGCATTCCAGAAGGAGATTAGAATCATGCGGGGACTGCATGGAGGGCATAAGTTTAGTATGTCGAGATAAACTCTGGATAGGTAAGAATTTAACCTGATAGAGAATTCAGAATAAAGTTGCCAATGGTCAATCTAGATGATACGAGGAAACAGGAGCTCTTCTTTTGGAATGGGTGGTGGTTGAACTCTAAGGGCTCCATTGTGCGTCCGTTCTCTGGTCGGTAACGTGTTCTATGTCATCGACTGAAAGCAGGAATGTTTTATTGATGTTCCTGTGAAACAGCTTCGCTCTAAGGAGGTGACTGCAAGGATGTGGTGTTCTTTGATTGGAACCATACAGGCCTCGCTGTGTTGGTGTTTGATGGGGACATAAAGAGACATCGTGTTATTGTCCGGAGAGCAGTGTTCTGACAATTCTTAAACTTTTTTATTTGCGTCCTTCTGCATCCCGGCAACCACACCGTGTCAAAAGCTTTCGACATGGCTAACGCTACTAGAATCGTCCTACCGCAGGAATGTCGGCAAGCCCTCAAATCTTTACTACTTTGGAAATCAATCTTCCGATTTTCTACATAACTTGTTTATGAAAAGTGGTCCGTGACATATTGACAACCTTGGTGAGAAATTTTACTCCCGTTGGGCCTAGGTTCTTTAGCATCAATGGGTTTATGCCGACTGGGCCGATTGTTTTCGATATTTTGCTTTGTTTATGGCACCACAAGTCTCAATTCATCGAATGGTGCTATATAAATTACCTGCTAAAGTAGTTCGCACACTTTATCTGGGTCGAGGAGACATGACCTTCGAATTGAACTTTCACCCGTCATCCTATATCCTCGGATTGGACAGGGATTTGACTTCAGTTCAAAGCATATTCACACCGGCAGAGCTGTTACAAATTTCAAATTAATGGGCATATTAATGAAAAGTTTCAAACAGTTCTCACCGCGAAGTAACAACAGGAGGCAACATGTAACAGGGGCATGTTTATATTAAATATGTTGAGCTTGACATCGCCTGACCGGATAGCTATGACCTGACGTTCTAAGGTAGTGTCCTTACGGTCGATACTGCCAACTATAAGAAGATATTACTCAGCGTTATGCAGTATAAAAGCTAGGGTTTCACCATCGCTAGCGATCTTTACGTAAAACGTTGTGTCCTTTACAACTCAGAACCTCTGAGCGGCTGTTTAGCATGCTTTCTTAGACCGCAGCTATCATTATGCTTTTCCGACAAGGAAACCAAACTAATTTTTCGATATTTCTCAAGGGGCTGTTGTGACCCTGGGTGTGAAAGAGATCAAAGTGGGAGTTATGCTTCCTAATTGAGCTCTTGAGGAACGGTGATGAGATTTTTGGCCACTCTTTGTGAGAGGTTGCGCAGTGCGTGATCTATATGGCAATTGCACTGCCGTACAAGCGATTTTCCCAGTGGTGCATAGGCAGTTCAGAGTGTGATCCACTCCTTAAGCGTGTTAAAGCCTGAACAGGTTTAAGGATAGTTTCATCAATTGCATTTGAGGTAGATGTACTCAATGCCAGCACTGATCAGGAGGATAAAGACCAACCCAGCTGCTATACGTTGCTTCGAAATAACAATTTCAACTTGCTACTTACCAATACGAAAAGGGTTATATTGCCGAAATTACAGCCCTTGGGCGAATAAAAAACGGGTCACTTCTGACGTGGGAATCAGTAGTTTGGTGTGCTTAGTGCAATAAATCTAACAAAAAACATCAATAAAAAAATTTAAATAGGTTAGGACGATAATGTAATAGGTTGGTGGTTTTTATTACTAGCTCATAAAAAAATCAAATTAAATTATGTATTTTAAACTAAATCTCCCTTTCTTTCAATATATCTCGGTTTTTAAACTAAACTTTAGTAACTTTATTAAATAAAATTTAACATACATAGTCAAGGAACACGGATCACCAAGTTTGCGTTTATTTTTACACAATATATTTCGGACATAAAATATCCTGATAAAACTTTGTAAGAATGTTTCGCTGCGCAAAATGAGGTTTGATACCAAAAGTTCTTGTAGATGAAATGACGGGACATGCCGTAATCAATACCAATATATATTTCATATGTATAAACCCTTATGCTAAAAGCGAAATTCCACTGAATTGGATCAAGAAACAAAAAAAATTATTTAAGACTTAAAAAAATAGCAAAAATTGTTTTTAATCCTATTGAGAAGTTGTGCATTCATTCTGTAAACGCCGTTTAGGAGGAAAAAAACTGTCGCGTTCTTGACCACCAGATACTTTTGTTCTATCTCTTTATATTTTTATACAGACTAATTATTATTATAAATTAATATTTTTTAACATTTAATTTTTTTGAATGGAATTCCACCATACACCTACTTAAAGTAGTTTTGCAGTCCTTATCTGAAATATTCCTTTTTTATGCTGCTTTAAAAACTACAATACAATTGTTTAAAAAATATTCACCTATGAACTTACTATTTTTTAAATGAGAACTTACTCTAGCGCACATGCTTCCGACACAAAATATGATGGAAAGTTTTGCTCTACTGTATTTCTGAAAATTTTTTTTGTTTCTTAAGCGCTCACAGATTTTGCCTACACTTATCTATATATGTATGTATGTGTATACGTAGGGCACTTTATTAACTGTTGTTAATGTAATAAAAAGTTGATTTGTATTATATATATATAATTAATGATGAAAGTTTTCACCACATATTTGTGTACATATAAATATCATGTTTATAAATCTACAATATATTTATATGTTTATGTGTATGCATATATATTTTATACACATGTGAATATTAATTCAACTTACTTCTTCTATGTTCATAATCGACTGAATAAACTTGAATCATTGTGTCACTAAATGCAATGTCCCCACCCATCGAAAACAAAACAAAACCACAATTAATTAACGACTTTTAGCGAGTGTCACAACTCATCAGATAGGATAAAAGTTCGCGTCTGGGATGAAGACAACGATCTGAAATCGAAATTGCGTCAGAAGTTAACTCGAGAATCTGATGACTTTTTGGGTCAAACAATCATCGAAGTACGCACACTTTCCGGTGAAATGGATGTTTGGTATAATTTAGAGAAGCGTACGGACAAATCAGCAGTATCTGGTGCCATACGCTTACATATTTCGGTGGAAATCAAGGGAGAGGAAAAGGTCGCTCCCTATCATGTACAATATACATGTTTGCACGAAAACATTTTTCATTATTTGTGCGAAGAAAATTGCGGTATGGTAAGTATACAATTACTCTATAGTAATAAAATATTGCGGGTGATAAGTAAAAGTAAGACACCTTTAAATTAAACCTAAACTAGAAAACACGTTAACTTCAGCTGCACCGAAGCTGTAATACAAGTATAAGATATTTATCTTGATATTGATCGATCAGTTTGTATGGCAACTATAAGCTATAGTGGTCCAATCTGAACAATATATTCATAGATTGTAGTGTTGCCTTGGACAATAATCCTTGCCAAATTTCGTGAAGATATCTTATGAAATAAAAAAGCTTTCCATTGAATTTGACCGACCACTATGTCTGACAGCTATATCTTATAGTGGTCCGATATCGGCGGTTCCAAGTAATGAGCAGTTTCGTGAAAAAAAACGAACTTGTTCAAATTTATTTACACTTTAAAGTGTCAATTAACATTTTGTTAATATTTTATGAGATCAATGACACTTTTGTTTACATTTTATGGGGTCGAAGACCCTTTCGTTTACCTTTAGTCAAGTCAACAACATTTATTTACATTTAAAGGAGGCAACAACTTTTGTTTACATTTTATGAGGCCAATGACCCCTTTGGTTACATTTTTTAGGGTCAAGTAAGCAACCTTTGTGTGAATTTAGCCAAGTCGACAACAATTATATGCCAAATTTCGACAAGATATCTCGTCAAATACAAAAGTTTTCTATACAACGACTTGATTCCGATGGTTCAGTTGTATGGCAGCTATTCTATAATGGTCTGATCAGAACACTTTCCCCGAAGATTGCACCGTTACCTTGAGAAATAATACATGTCAAATTTCGTAAACATATTTCGTCAAATGAAAAAGTTCTCCATACAAGTACTTTATACCGATTGTTCAGTTTGTTCGCTTTCGACGGCTCAGGCAAATGAGCAGCTTCTTCAGGAGAAAAGGACGTGCGCAAAATTTCAGATCGCTATCTCAAAAAGTGAGGGTCGCCAGCGGTAGAGATTCGACCAATAGAAAATACAATTTATTATCACTATTAATAGTATTTAACTTTTATTATTTGAACAAAATGCCTACAAACCAAGTTCAAAGAACCAATATGAAAGGGATCAAAATTAGGCGGTATTTCAACCAATGCACATTTGAGCGAACTTCGTAGAGGAACTGAATTATTATCAACATCATCACAATTAAACTTAAACTTGTAGTATTAATTACATTTCGTGTTCTACTTAATTGCATATTTTCTCTATTTCTTTGTCGCTATACTCTCCCTGTAAGCGATTTACGGTAAGACATGACGAAATAGAAGTATGCGCGTCGACGACACTATACTTCCAAAAAAAATTTAATTAAATGAATGAATTAGTGATTAGCAATAAATATCACCAACCGAACATACAAATTATGTTCAAAATTTTGTTTACAAATTGAAAGTAAAGAAAAAATAAACTCACTGATAATAAAGGAAGTAATGGGATACCGTCAAAATACACGAAGAAATTATCTCTCGAATTGAACTGATGTTGATGTTGATTTAACCAACTAATTAACATTGGAAAAAAATTGTAAAAAAGTTAACTATCTAACAACGCACTTGAAATTTACCTAAAAGTTTTTAACTCATCAAAATAACATGAACGTTGTCAATTAAATTTTCGTTAAAAGTTGCAACAAACCAAGCGCATGCAAAGAAAACGGGAAAAAAGTCAATCACTTTGTATTTCGTTGATATTGTTGATTAAACCAACTACAGAAAATTGACCTTGGTAAAAAAATTTAAAAACAATTTAGCTTTTGTGATATTTAAACTTGGAATTAATCTAAAAATTTCTAACTCACCAAAATAAACCGATTTGATTTCCCCTTCTATGTGTTTTTTTTTTCACAAACAATTTTTGAAATCTAATGTGCGATAAAATAATTGTAACAGAATTCAGTGTTGCAACACGCAAAGTCCAAACACAATTAAAAGTAGAAAAAAATCGCAACCACAAATAATATCATTTATAAATATGTAAAAAGTTCGTTCGGTTTTTATCTAAAAGATGGCGTTATTGTCTATAGTAATAGTGTTACTATGGCATACTATACGGCGCTGAAAGTTTATGCGCGCTAAAAGTTTGTCCTTGACAGTTTTTCGATTGATTGACTCAGTACGTTGTGAGCGCTCGTCAAAGATGGACACCAGCAGAGAGAAAATTCGCTATATTTTTCTTCGATCAAGGCGAAAATGCAGCCAAAGCGGCTGAAAAAATTAATTTCGTTTATGGGCCCGATACTGAAAACAAACGTGTAGCACAAAAGTGGTTTGCTAGGTCCCGTCCCGGTAATTTCGATGTTAAAGATGCACCACGCGTCGAGAGGTCTGTCGTCGAAAATTGCAATAAAATCATGGAAATAGTGGAAACAAACCGTCGCGTGAGCACTTATTTAATTGTTGAGGAACTAAAGATAAGCCAGAAAACCGTTTCAAACCATTTGCATAACCTTGGATTCAAAAAGAAGCTCGATGTTTGGGTGCCACACGAACTAACGCAAAAAAACATGATGGACCGAATTTCCATCTGCGAATCGCTGCTGAATCACAACAAAATCGACCCGTTTCTGAAGCGGATTGTGACTGGCGATGAAAAATGGGTCACTTACGACAACATCGAGCGCAAACGGTCGTGGTCAAAGCTCGCGGAAGCGGCGAAGACGGTGGCCAAGACCGGATTGACGGCCAGGAAGGTTTTGCTGTGTGTTTGGTGGGATTGGCAAGGAATCATCTACTACGAGCTGCTCCCCTATGGCCAAACGCTCAATTCGGCCCTCTCCGCTTGAAGGCAGCACTCATCCAGAAAAGGTCATCTTTGATCAACAGAGGCGGAATTGTGTTCCATCGGGACAACGCCAGGCCACACAAGTCTTTGGTGACGCGCCAGAAGCTCCGGGAGTTCGGATGGGAGGCCCTAATGCACCCACCATATAGTCTAGACCTGGCACCAAGTAATTACCATATTTTCCATGCGAACGCGCTTAATGGTTAGAAGTTGGCCTCAAGAGAGGCCTGTGAAAATTGGCTCTCCGAGTTTTTTGCCAATAGGGACGCAGCCTTCTACGAGAGAGGTATAATGAAGTTGGCATCTCGTTGGCAACAAGTTTACGAACAAAACGGCGCATATTTGACTTAAATCGAACAATTATGTATCTTATTTGTTTTTACTTGACCTATATATAATGGAGTAATAACATCGTCCAATTAAAACGCGTCACCGCGCTTTTAGTTGTAGTCGCTAAATTTGCGCCAATGCAATATTTACCTGCTTCTCTGCACATCTTCTCCTTTCCAGCGGTATAAATTTTATCCATATATGTCAACGGCAATACAGTAAAAAAGGAAACACAAACTTTTTGTTAGCGTAATTATGTATAGAAGATATTTTATAGGGTCTTCGATGTTTCCTTCTAGGTGTTACAAACTTCGTGGCGAACATAATACGTACAAACTGATCAGGATATAAAAACAAATTTGTATAGAGAGGATGATACTTTATGTCACTATTTTAAACATTTAAAAGGTCTGCGTACACGCTTACGTCTTATTTTCTTTTGTTAAAAAATATCTAATATATACTAAATTTTTGAATAAAATCACATCAAGGGCCCTATTACTAGTCTATTGCATAATCCCATATAATTTAAAGCAGTGAAAATCTGATAGCATAGTTTTATCGATAAATTTACACAAAATTGTCATTTCGCAGCGCACAAAGAGTCTGCGAACAAGTAGTAAAATGGGAATTCTTCGCGTAAAAACCAAGAGTAAAAGTGTCGGAAAGTATAGTTTTCTTTGTTTTCGTAAAAGTAGCAGTTTTAAACGATTTTCAGTTTGTTATTAAATTTAAGAAGGAAAATCATATGGTGAAGTCAGTTGAATTGTTGAAAGAACACTTCCATAAAAAGATTAAAAAAAAATTATAAACATACCAGCTTTTTTATATCCCGACATGTCCAGAGCGGCCAAAAATACTAGCATAGCGAGAAACACGTAACCATGTGACAAAAAATATGAAGTAAAACCCCCGACTTACTGCAACCAAAACCACTCAAAATTTTAAGAAATCCTTCTGCACTGACACGATTCGCCAAATTAAAATAAAAATGCAGGGTTTAATGGTCAAGTCGCACACAGAAAGTCATTCATATCGTCAGTCAATAGATAAGTGCATAATGCTTTCTCGAAATAGCACTTAAACAAGCCCACGGAGTTTTTGCAAAAAGTTATTTTTTCCGATGAGAGCATGTTTTGCGTCATTGGAATCAAGGGGAGTAAGATTTTATGGCGAAAAACGCGCACTGCACTCGAGCAGGAAATCTTGATGAATACTGTGAAGCACGGTGATGTAGAAGTAATGATATGGGGGTCCATAGCTAGTAATGGTGTGGGCCGAATGGAAGTTATAGAAGAGTTGTGTCTTGGAAGTGACTGCTATTGTACAAGATAACGACCCGAAGCATACAGCATAGACATAGTTAAGCTTTGATTACTCTACAACGTTCCCAAGCAGTTTCAAACACCACTAGACTCACCAGATTTTAATCTTAAAAAGCACCTAGGAATAGGCCCAAATCCCTTCGACAGAAACCTTTTAGCTTGTCTATTGCATGCGGAAATCTCTAGCGGAAGTTTTAAAACCTTTGGGGATATCCGACTTTCTATTAAATTTTAAGAATAATTCGATGAAAAAATATCTTTTCTCCTGTAGCCTGTACGCAGACTTTTTCTAATGGATTTTTTATTCGTCAGCATATTTTGCTTTGTTTATATGTTATTGTCGGAAATTTATTCACATTTATTTTCATAAAACTAGATATTTAATATCTTTTAATGAACATCAAATAAATTGGTTTTTATAAAAAGTGCATAAAATTATTTTTTCCAACGATTTATTTTTGTTGGTACCTTGTACGTAGACTTTTTCTGCCTAGTGTAAATAAAACTTATAATTTCCACCTTGATCTTTAAAAATACTTTAGGTTAAATTACCACAACAGAAGGGAGATGATGCCTGGAAGCTTTATTTTGACGAAATTCCCGAGGAGATCGTTGACGAGTTCGCTATGCGCTATGGCATTGAAAATATATACCAAGCAATGACGCACTTTCACTGCCTGTCTACCAAATATTTATGCCCTGGAGTTCCGGCTGTAATGAGTACGTTATTAGCAAACATCAACGCATATTATGCGCATACAACAGCATCATCAGCCGTATCCGCAAGTGATCGTTTCGCCGCTAGTAACTTTGGGGTAAGCATAGACAATAGGCGGATTCTCTTGCTCTTGCAAGATTGCACGAAAGGCAAAAATCCAGGAGCATCGCCATAATATGCTCTAGAAATACAGTACTTGTAATATACTTTACGAAAGTGAAGGATAAACTTTCGTACAATATTACAGCTCGTCGTGTGCTCCTCTAATACATATATTGTGATTGATCTATATTTAAATATGATACGTACTATTTTGTCAGATAATAATAAAAGAGTCTATGTATGTACATATTTACAGAAAGAAAAATTCGTAAAACTATTGGATCAACTACACAATTCACTACGAATTGATCTCTCTATGTATCGCAACAATTTTCCAGCGTCTAGTCAAGAAAAACTAATGGATCTCAAATCAACTGTTGATTTGTTGACCAGTATCACATTTTTTCGTATGAAGGTAGCAATATTTTTTTGATTCGCATTTTTTTGGTACGTACCGTAAATGTTTGAACTTTTATTTCAGGTTCAAGAACTCTCTAGTCCACCACGAGCGAGTACAGTTGTCAAGGATTGCGTGAAGGCTTGTCTTAGATCCACCTATCAATTCCTGTTCGAAAATTGTTATGAACTCTATAATAGGGAATTTCAGGTAATTAAATTATCTAAAGATTAAATGTCTTAGCCAGCTTTTAACTTTAATACTGGTTTCAAGGTGGATCCAAACGAAGCAAAACGTGACTCTGACGACCACGGCCCTAAATTGGATAACGTTGACTTCTGGCATAAGCTAATCGCACTAATTGTGTCCGTGATCGACGAAGATAAAAATAGTTATGGTACCGTACTGAACCAGTTTCCACAGGAATTGAATATTGGGCAGGTATGCTTACAGCATTATTAACAGTAATTAGATATAACTAATGACCTGAGATTTCTTCTTAGATCATATGTTTTTTTTAATTGCAAAATCGGAAACAAAAATTTGAAATGTATAGAGTATTGAAGATGTTGACTCTATGCGAGCTCTAATTAAAAATGGTAGAACATAACCTACGCAAGCCCGAAAAAATTTCAATTTTAAAAACTTTTTTTTTTAATTTTTATTTATAAACTTTGGTATTAAAAAATTTGTTTTAATTTTATAACCCGGTTTTTGGGACTGAAACTTTTAAAATTGGTTTAATTAAAAATTTCGGACTTAAAAAATAAAAAATAAAATCATTTACCTGTTAATTCAATTGTTTTTTAATGTATTATTTGCAACCCTGCTCGTGTCTGACTTAATAATGAGAGAATTAGAGACTAAGACAACTTATTTACTTCTTATAGTGACGTAATTACTACTTATACATATATTAAATAAACAGTAAGAGTATATTCAGTTTTTCTACATATGTTGCTTCTCCTTATTCTATGTCTCATGATCATGTCGCAACTTTTGAAAAATATTACTTATATATTTGATTCAGTAATGCTAATTCTATAATCCAGTCTATTTAAAAGCTCACTCTTACATCCAAAAATGTTGGCCCAATTATTACTTATAAAGCCTTGCTTTGTTTGTTTATAATTTTTGAATTCCTGTCAAAACTTCTTCAGGAAAGATAACTTCAGCGACAAAATTTGTTTTTACAAGTTTAATCTGAATATCATTAAGGTATCGCAGAGACTGACCGATGTTTTCATTAGTGTTTGATTCATTTTTATATCGTTAAGTCCGAGCTCGCTCACTTGCAAACTGTATAATTCAGGTTTAAATCATTAGCGATTTAGATATACAATTTCACCTAAAGGAAGGCGATGCCTAGCCCATTATTCATTTTTTACATCGAATCAAATGCATCCCTGACTTATCATCTTTGCTGTGAAATTTAAAGTTTTTAATTTGTTCCTTCAGCCCGTAGTTCATCCAGCTTATGTAAAGGGGTAGCTAAATGAGCCTAAACTTCCCCCTCGTAGCACATAACATCATCACCAGAGAGCTGCAACGGTACACTGTAATAAAGAGTACACCCCATGCTTACTTGTGTATTTTTCTTATTTACTCAAATCGAACCTTGCGGTTCGGCTACACGACCCTTAAAGTGTGTTTCATATTTAATTTGTATGTTGGGATGGGGATCTCACATTTTGCTTGCAAGGAATTACCATGAATGTGGTAAAACAATATGCATAATACCCGCTGAATAGTTCCAAGGAAACACTTACGTCGTAAATTCCCTAATCCACCATAATGTATTAACTATGAACTTTGTCTTTTAATATTTTCAAGTCCAAATTTATGACAGGAATTTCTTAATGTTTCGAGAAGTATTAAAAACCCATCCTTTTTTTAGTCCATATTTTTTTCTATTTATTATAAAACCGTAATGAATTAATTACAGTTCTTGATTTAAATAAAATGATATTCGAACTGAAACCTTTGCTGTTAAAAGAAATAAATGTGAAAGTATCTTAATATTGTATGCAAATAAAAAAAAGTAAAAGTAACTCCATTTTTATGTACTATGTATGTATTACTGCATTTAATACCGCTAAATGTTACTAAAAATTTAAATCTTAAAATTAAAATTTTCTCCTTATTCACAATTTTTCAAAATATTTCTATTATTCTATGCATACTTCTTTGCATAAAACATACAAAAAATAAATAACGGAATTCAAATTTCTGAATGAATGGTATATATTCATTTGAAACCGAGCGCTTTTGGAACCATGAAAAGAATTTGAAAATGAAAAGGTATGCTGAATTGCGTAGTAGCGAATTGTTACGAACAAGGACAGAAAGCGTCCCACAATTCGTCTCTCCTTGTCGTCCCCTCTCCCACAATAAACCGGTTTGGGTTACAAAAGAGTCCTTGTGTGAACTGGCACTTATTAAGCAACGCTCAAAACAGAGAACGTAAAATACAGAGAAGGTCCAACTACGGACCAGCGTGTGAATTGTCAAAACCTAACAAAATGCGATGAGAGTGTTTCACCACAGTCGGCTCGGAAGGAGAAATTTTAACAGTGGCGAGTGAACAGAGTTGAGCATTGAATAAAAATTATGCTCAGAACTTGCGTTGATTTTACAGCCGCATGTTACTCTTTTGGTTTATATTTTTATACGCTTATATGCAATCATATTTATTGATATGAATATCATTTTGCGAATTTTTATGAAAACATGCAAAACTGATAACATTCTAATTAAATTATGTAATTTTAAAAATATTATATGTATATAGTCAATTTGGGAATTTGCGCGCACTGCTCTATATGTACATACATACATATGTGCTTATGACATTGCTACACATGTAAATATGTCACTCGCAAAAACTACAAACATTGTTCTACAAAAACAACAATCGTCACAAGTCAATATGTCAGCCAAATAGGCGAAGCCCAAATTTATAGTAAATCACACAACAACAACATTTTCATTCATGAACGCAGGCGTACTTTCAACAAACAACCTCGCTTCATTCATAAAAACAGACACCCTCTCATCTCCCCGAGCATGCGTTTGCCAACAAGCATCTTTTCGCGACGATGGCAAAAGCTAAAAATCATAAATTGAACAAATTTCTGATATTCCCTCTAGCAGGGAAAAGTTGCAACCACGCAAGCCCACAAAACACAGAAAAAATTTACAAAACTGGCAACAAAGATTTAAAATATTTTACAATTTAAATTTACAATTTTAAAATATTTTTTCGTGTCTCACAAAAATCTGCGTCAATATGTATGCATGCTCATACAGAAACATACATATTTACGATAGTTTGTAGGCAAAGCTGTTAGAGCGGCAAGGGAAGCGGTGACAATCGGCGGCCGTTCGTTAATATTTTTTCGGCACAGCTCGGATTTTCTACCAACAACACAATGTTGTGACGCTTTGTCGTCGCGTCAGTCCTTCGACACAGTGACTCTTTGACAAGAAAACAAAAAACGTGAGCTTCGGCCATTGGTTGTCCAGGGCAACGGAGATTTCCCATGAAACAATGAGTGTACATATTTACATACATATGTTGCATGTAGACAAATTAACAATTATAATGGGTACTTTCATATTTGTTTACATGCAAACATAATTATACATATATATTTGAATAAGAATATTTGGGACCGCTTCGTCTTTTCTTATCGGGTTATGTCAAGCAAGAGGTGTACAAAATCAAACCCAGAAATCTGACTGAACTGAAGCAGTCCATTATATAGATAATTGAGGTAATCCTGAATTAGGTGTCGCATATGCGTGGTTGAGTATGGAAGAATAATTAATTGTTTAAATAACATAAAATTTTCTATACAATAAAAAAAATAAATGTAATGCATTGACTAAAAAGAAACTTATTACGGTTTAATTTTGTAGCACGATTCGTTAGCCACCCTGTATAGGAAGAATATCTTCAAATTATATCCAAAGTCGTTTGCGCATTGTAAATACACGAATCTGTAAGCGTACATTTCTTAACATTGAAAGTAGCATTATTTTTCTCAATTAACATTGAAAATGCTCAATTCTGCTATTTTTCAGTCCCCTGATGTTAATTGTGGACATTTGGTGAAACACGCTCATCGTTTTCAGTACCCCTCCCAAATGTGGTGAAACACGCTCATCTTTTTCAGTTCCCTTTCGAAGCATGAAATATTTTGCTAATGGCCGCACTGTAAACCTTCTCTATGATATACGTTCTCTGCTCAAAACTCTAAATTACAAGAAAATATACAACATAAGTAAAGAGCAAATGCATAGGTACACCGGCTACTGATCATCTATACAAGGTGCGTTCCGCAGTAAACAGTAAAAAAGTAACAAAGTAAACTCTAGTGGCGCCATCTATATGTCGACTAGTGCGTTAGAATTCGCTATCCTTTATCGACGTCCAGTAAAAATTTCATGACATTTCATCTATTGGAAGTGAAGTTATTGCGTTTTAAGTGTCAGTATGTTTTTGTCATCAGTGCTAAAATGAACTGAATTTTTTTTTTTAATTGGTAAAAATTTTACCGAAACGTTTCAATTGATGAAAAAAGTTTATGGCGATGATTGCCTATCCCGTAGCAGAGTGCACGGGTGGTTTCAAAGTTTTCAAAGTGATCGTGAGGATATAAATGAGTCAAAAGTGAAAACAATGCTGATTTGTTTTTATGATTCCAAGGGTATTGTCCACAAAGAATTTGTTCCACCCGGCCAAAACGTTAATGCGGTATTCTACATTGGAGTTTTGAGGCGTTTGGTGCGCCGTATTCGACGTGTTCGGCCCGAATATGGCGAAGATGGTAGTGCCCGTTTGTTGCACGATAATGCGCCGTCTCATCGATCGACGCATGTGGCCGATTATTTGACCAAAAATCACATTTTAACAATCAATCACTCCCCGTATTCACCTGATATGGCACCGTGCGACTTCTACCTTTTCGGAAAAATGCATTTGCCGATGAAAGGGAAGCGTTATGCAGACGTGGAGGCCATTCAAAAGGTTTGCACCGGCATACTGGCGGCCACACCGGGCAACGAGCTAAAACACTCGTTCGACATGCTTTTGGACCGTGCAAAAAGCTGTTTTAAAGCAAAACGAGACTATTTGGAATAAAATTAATTGATTTTGCCGATAAAACCATTTATTCTGTCTGTTTTTTTAAGTCCTGTTTACTTTGGAACGCACCTTGTATTTGTTTTACTTGTTTCTTCCTTTCATGAGTTTTGTTTTATAATACTTATACATTTTTTGCTAAGTAAGGCCGCCACAAGTGTTTGCAAATAAAAACGAAATACCTTTAAACATTTGCGTTACTAGTCGGCCTAATGTTTACGATTTCCTTAGAAGCAGGGAGGCATTGGATCTAGCGGCTGCATATATACTGGGTTCCAGGCCACAAAAGGGATTCTGGAAAACGAAATAGCTGATGAGATTGCCAATAGTGCCATCCGTCTGGCTACCCAACAAGTGCAGGAAATTCGAAAGTCACTAAAATCGATAAATGTTACATTAAAATTTCCGAAAGCGCTGACAGGCGGTTCAGAGCGATATGGAATGGATGGCAGGATGGCTAAGATCATGTGCAAGATCCCCGAAGGAAAACTCGCATGTGGTTTATGCACAAGGTCTCGAAACGACTACCGGACGGTTGTTGGTCTCATGACAGGTCACAATCTACTGCATAAGTAACGAGAGTGCATATATTCGAGTATGTTGGTGTAAAAAAGTTTGTGTATGTCGGAATATTAATTTAATATTTTCGGGTAATCTAATTTTGTATATGAATATTATTTATTATGCCGCAATGATTTTTGTACTTGTGTGTATGTATTTGTGTATAGCATTGCACAACGATATTTGAAATGTTATCCCAGTGCACTGGTTTTTTGTAATATGACCACCGTTGTAGAAAGTGCCGCAAAAAGGGAATTATAAAATATGAAATTTGTTAAGTGCCATATTGTGATACATTCGTTTGCCACTTTGCAATAAATTGGAAGTGTGGCTGGCATACGTTGTAAACATGCTTTGGTTACGTTTATGCAGCTCACTGGCTTGCAACGACGCCGACATAACTCCTCCCCCCTTTGATTGAACACTCTCCTGCATGATCATGTTGGTTATTTCAACATTGTGAAGGTGAGATTGTACCTAATAAAAAAGGAGCAGCTATTCAAATTGGTATTGACCGCTACGTGAACATTAAAAGGAAATCAAATCCTATAAAAACAGCGGTCAATCCAAAAAATTTACAAACCGGCACTCCAAATGTAAATAAGGATGAAACTCTAAATGGCAACAGATTTGCCTTATTGAGTAACGAACCCAACGACGATGCGAAGGGTACCACCACAGTGAGTAATACCAAACCGCCTCCAATATTTTTGCGAGCGTAGCTGTAATTCTCTTGTATTGAAATTAAGTGACATTGTAGGCAAAAACAATTTCGATAAAGTGCCATTGATGAAACCAAAATACAAACATACACAGAGAAAAGTTTTATAAAAATCGTAAAATGTCTGTCCAATAATAATAAAAATTCTTACTCCTATCAACTGAAGAGATCTAAGGGCCTAGTTGTAGTTATTAAAGGTATGGAGTTTTAGGTAGACTTTAATGAAATCAGGGAAGATATTAAAGAATGTGGTTATGAGGTTAAAGTTGTAGTAAAAATTTTTAAAGAAATAAAATGCCACAACCAATGTTCAAGATATAATTGATGCCAAATGCTAACCAGCTAAAGAAAAATTAAACGCATCCGATATATAATTTAAAATATCTCCTCCACCGCAGAATTACTATTGAAGTACCCCATAAAAGAAATAGTCCAGTACAATGTACTAACTGCCAAGAGTATGGGTACACAAAATCATATCATATTCATATCATATTCACATTGTTTGTGTGGTATGTGGTGATTTACATCCTACGTCTAAATGTACGCTTAAGAAAGAGGATTTAACGAAGAAATGCAGTAATGTGGAGGACATCACACTGCTAATTATGAGGTTGCCCTATAAAGACTTGAAATCGAAGTTGTCGCTCAGCATTCAAGCAAGTCGAAGCCAAATGATGAACATCCCTCCTAGTGAAATTATTGAAATTACTGACCAGAGTTCAAAACCTGGTTATGTTAAAAATACCGTAGTCCATGGAAGTTATGTAAATGTGGTAAAAGGAAACTGTTCAAACGCAATTGCCCCAAAAAGAACCAAGCGGTGGTGCTGAAAGTATGATTTTAAGTCTTACTCAATGTATGACTCAATTTATATCAGCAATGCAAAATATGACTCAAGATCTAATTAAAGCGCAAAACAAGATGCTGCAAGTTTTTTAAGTAAAAAATAGCGAATTAAATATTTGTAAATATTGGTAAAGTAAAAAGTTCGTTCGGTTTTTTACTGATTTTTCAAAAGATGATAACTTTGTGTAAATTTGTCCGATCTAAGTCAAATATGCGCCGTTTTGTTCATAAACTTGTTGCCAACGAGATGCCAACTTCATTATACCCCTCTCGTAGAAGACTGCGTCCCTATTGCCAAAAAACTCGGAGAGCCAATTTTCACAGACCTCTCTTGAGGCCAACTTCTCACCATTAAGCGCGTTCGCCATGGACAGGAAAAAATGGTAATCACTTGGTGCCAGGTGCGGACTATAAGGTGGGTGCATTAGAACCTCCCATCCGAGCTACAGGAGTTTCTGGCGAGTGACCAAAGACGTGTGTCGCCTGGAGTTGTCCCGATGGAACACAATTCGGCCTCTGTTGATCAAAGATGGCCTCTTCTGGATGAGTGCTGCCTTCAAGCGGTCCAGTTGTTGGCAGTAGAGGGCCGAATTGAGCGTTTGGCCATAGGGGAGCAGTTCGCAGTCGATGAATACTTGCACATCCCACCAAACACACAGCAAAACCTTTTTGGCCGTCAATCAGGTCTTGGCCACCATCTGGGCCGCTTCCCCGAGCTTTGACCACGACCGTTTGCGCTCGATGTTGTCATAGGTGACCCATTTTTCATCACCAGTCACAATCTGCTTCAGAAACGGGTCGATTTTGTTGCGATTCTGCAGCGATTTGCAGATGGAAATTCGGTCCATCATGTTTTTTGCGTTAGTTCGTGTGACACCCAAACATCGAGCTCCTTTTTGAATCCAAGGTTATGCAAATGGTTTGAAACGGTTTTCTGGCTTATCTTTAGTTCCTCAGCAATTAAATAAGTTAATTCGACGACAGGCCTCCCGACGCGTGGTGCATCTTTGACATCGAAATTACCGGAACGGAACCTAGCAAATCACTTTTGTGCTACACGTTCGTTTACAGTATCAGGCCCATAAACTAAATTAATGTTTTCAGCCGCTTTGGTTGCTTTTTCGCTTTGATCGAAGAAAATTTGTAAAATATAGCGAATTTTCTCTTGGTTGGTGTCCATCTTTGACGAGCGCTCACAACGAACTGAGTAAATTAATTTAAAAACTGTCAAAGACAAACTTTTAGCGCGAATAAACACGTTTTCAGCGCCGTATAGTATGACATGATGCGACACGTAACACTAGTACTATGGACAATAACGCCATCTTTTAGATAAAAACCGAACGAACTTTTTACTTGACCTAATATTTGGAATGCTAGCGGTGTTAACCAGCACAAACTGGGGATTATTAGATTTCTAAATGAAAAAACTATAAATGTAATGTTATTATCTGAAGAACATCTAAGAAATAAGAACAGTTGTCGAAATCTATTAAATCGCCATGCTTTAGAATCTCATGCTACAGCCCAGTTAAAAGCTACAACAATTAAAAAATCGCAGTAGTGACTTAAACCTGACGGCTATATACTGCCCATCTCGTTTTAAAATTGCAGATTGCCATTTAAAGACTTTTTTGGCTTACTAGGAAATAGATTTCTAACAGGTGGTGATTACAATTCTAAGCATATGTATTGGGGCTCACGTCTAATTAATTCGAAAGGAAGACAGCTGTATTACACTATTATGAATAGCCGCAATAATCTTGGCATAATATGTCCTGGACATACTGCTGTAAATAAAAATATAGATAGATGGCTTATAACTGTTGATATACATACAGTCAAAGACAAAAGTTTAAATACACCAATAAAATTTCACTTTTTATTGGAAAAAATTATTTTAACAAAAATGTAAGTGGGAAGTTTATAGTCAATTATTTACTTACATTGAAATTAAAAAAAAATTTCAATATAGCTTAGATAACTGTAAATTCAGCAAAAACATAAAATTACGCGGGACAAAAGTTTAAATACATTACATAGAGTTTCATATCGCGACTAAATTAAACTAAAATATAAGACATAAAATATATTTAGTATTTTGTTGTTCCACCTCGTGCTTCAATAACTGCTTTTAGACGGCGTGGCATAGATAGAACCAAATTTTCTGTTTCCGATGGCGCAATTTCCGACCATGCCTTTTTCAGAGCTTCTTTCAAGGATGTTTTGCTAGTTGAACACGCATTATCAATTTTCCGTGCCAATAGCTCCCAAACATGCTCAATCGGGTTCAAGTCTGGTGATTGTGGCGGACTATAGAGTTGACGAGGAGCATAATACAACAGCCAATCCTTCACCAAACCCGCGGTATGCTTAGGGTCATTGTCTTGTTGGAATATCCAAGAACTTCCGAGGCCTAAGCAATCCACCGAAGACTGCATATGTTGTTCCAAAATACTTTTGTAAACATATTTGTTCATTATACCATCGATAAACGTTAGATGTCCTACGCCAGCTGCTCCCATCGCTCCCCAAACCATGACGCTACCCCCCCCATGCTTAACGGTTGGTATTAAATTTTGGGTTTGATATGCTGTTTTTGTTTTACGCCAAATTTTTGTACGACCATCGCTTCCGAAAAGGTTGAACTTAAATTCGTCAGTAAACAGGACTCTTCTCCAAAAAGATTCATCCATATCCTTGTATTTGTTTGCAAATTCTAGACGAAGTTGCTTATTTTTCTCAGATATGAGAGGTTTTTTTCGTGGAACTCTGCTTTGATAGCTATTTTCCCGTAAGGCTCTTGCTACAGTTTTTGGGTGTACAGATTTACCAGAAGCTGCAGCGATGCTATCGGCTATCTTTGGAGCACTTATTTTGGGATTTTTTGTCACTTCTTTGATGATTAAACTAACATCTCGCCGAGAAAGCTTCCTTGGACGCCCAGACCTTGGCCTATTTTCCACGGATTTGTGCGTTTTGTACTTTCGAATAATATTTTGCACACTTACACAAGATATATTAAGGATTTTCCCTATATCTCAGTAAGATTTTCCATCTTGAAAATGTTTAATTATTAAATTTTTAACGCCACTCTCTATTTGTTTTCCTTTACCCATTTTTTTATTCTATGTCCACTTTTGGAGAAGAAATCGCTTCTAATACCGAATACAAATGTATAAGTTGCTAAATCATCGCATATAACGGCACTTTTTTCTGAAGAATTTGTGAAACATATGCGATGCGTATTTTTCAGTGGTTGTATTTAAACTTTTGTTCCGTGGAATTTTATGTTTCTGATGAATTAACCGCTATTTAAGCTACATTGGATGTTTTTTTTGGTTTCAATGTTAATAAATAATTTACTAAAATTAAACGTCATGCTTACATTTGCGTTAAAATGCTTTGTTTGCATAAAAAGTGATATTTTGTTGGTGTATTTAAACTTTTGTCTTTGACTGTATGTACTGACTTATTTTCTGATCATTCTCCTGTGCTAAAAAAAATACGCGAACTACCCTTGGTTGTATAACCAAAAGTGGGTTTAACATCCCATAGAATGAACTGCTTAAAATATAAAAAATGTATTAGTAGCCACATTAATATTAATTACAGAATAAACTCAGACAGAGATATTGACCAAAGCATAAGCGAATTTAATGAAATGATAACTAAAGCAGCTGTCTTAGCAACACCAAACCAAACTAATAACTATACCTGAATAGCAAGAGAATCGCTCTCCTTTTACATAGCTACAATTGAGGACGTAAACTAAGAAAAGCGCTGAAGTGTGTGGAAGAATACCGCACTGAAAATTATTTAAAGAAATTTAGCTCAAAATCAACCAACAAGCGAAACTCCCTTTGGAAAGCTCAAAAACACATTAAGCAGTCGGTAGATTTCCACATCCCCATAAGGGACGTGAGTGGTGATTGGGTTCGAAGTTGAAGAAAAAGCACTTTGCTTTGCAAACCATTATTATTATTGATTAAATATAAAGCAAAAGAGATAAATCCAAAAAGTCATCAGCACACGATAACATTACTCCAAAAATGGTAATCGAGCTATCAATTATTGCTGTAGTAATGCTCTCCTTGCTTTTTAATGCAATTTTCAGTTTTGGATATTATCCAAATTCTTGGAAAAAGTCGCAGATCATCATGATAGATAAACCCCAGAAAGACTTAACATAGGCGTCATCTTACAGGCCTCCTACCCTGTCTTCCCAAAATATTTAAAAAAGTGCTACTATCAAAGATGTCACCTACAACGCACCAATACTCTTATATACAGCAGACATTCCAACTGGTAATTACGTAATGATATCGACTTTTGCGGATGACACAGTTCTAGTATGCCGAAAGAAATGTCCCATCAGTTCGTCAAAGATACTAACCAACTAGCGAATACATGCAAACGAATAGAAGTATAAGCATGTTACGTTTTCATTAAGGCCAAAAATGTGTCAGCCGATTAAAATGAATACCACAAGCAAATGATGTAACTTATCTTGGCATTCACTTGGAAAGAAGGCTCACATGGAGAAAATATATAATATATCCAGTCAAATAACTAGCATGAACGTAGAAAAAGAAAATTTAAACTGGCTTTTAAATAAAAATTCTAAACCTAGCCTTGAAAATAAAGTTTTGTTATACGAAGCGGTAATAAAGCCGATTTGGATGTATGACATTCAACTGTGGGGTACGATCTGTGCAACTACATTGATATAATATTATATATAATAATACAGAGGTTCCAGTAAAAAAATCCTTAGAACTATAACAAGTTCACCGTGGTACATTCGAAATAAAAACATTCACAAAGATCTTGGTATTCATATGGTAAAAAAGAAGTAGAGGACAGCAGAAAGAATTATTAACTCAAACTCCGTAAACATCCAAATCCATTATCAAATGCCTTGCTACAGTCCTGTAACCAAACCCGCTTGAAAAGGAAAGCCTTCTAAAGAGCACCGTATCACCAAACAGGCTCAACTTGAACTTTGAGCTTACTTAGTTTTAATGTAAAGCCGTAAATATAACGCATTTTTCTTACATTTTTATTTCATCTATAAGTGCCGTATTTTTTAAATTACTTATTGTAATATCTTCAAATATTAGTTTTCATTTTCGTTTTCGGATATTTGCATGTGATTAAAGCTAACGATACTTTGTTTGAATATAAGTTCTTTATTATAACAAGTTTGATTGCTTACATTGATAGAAAAATTATTAAAATTTACTAAATAGTTGCCAGTTAATTTATGTGTTCTGTTACAATCATGAAAAGAGTCGGTTTTTACTTGATTTTTTACGAGTATAATTCCTGGCTTTATATCTATAATTTCTAATGCATTATTAAAAATTTATATACAATTTTTCTTTATAAAGCAGTTTTTTTACGGCTTTAAGTTCTGCAAAAGTTATGTAGTTTGGGGTTCAAATAAAAGATCCCTATTATTTTCGTTTCCAATGGGTAACATACAAGATAATTAATTGGAAGAGAGATAGAATTTTTCGGTATTTTTGTTGCGAATATGATTTCTCTAATACTATCAATAAGAGTGCGCAGTTTAGTGTTTTGCAGTTTATTGAAATTTATTCCGAACTTAGTTATTTCTTCATTTTTCAACATGTGTCCGAAAAAAAATCCTAACTTTGATGCAGCTGCATATGTTTTCCTGGATGTGTTCAATATTGTCTTGTACAATTTTTAGTTTTAGTCTGAAGTAAGTGAATAGAATACGCCTTTGTATTTCGTTGTTAACACTATTAATACTATTTAATTTCGAAATTATTAAATTACGGTCACTCTCTATGATAGACTTGAGTTTAGTGAATGAGTTAAATATGTATTAATGCTTATTTGACTTTAAATAATTGCATTAAGGTTATTTGTATCTATTGAACTCAGATGCTCTTCTTTTTCTTGGCTGTCATTGTCATCCATAGTGCCGAATAACCATTTTTGAGCTGTTCAAAAAATGTTCATTAGGCCACTTCACTGTCTGTGTGGTATTAAGGTTAAAGCTTTACTTTTTATAGTGTTAAGTTACACTTCCAAAATTTGTGTTTTTTCTTGTAGACAAGCATGTTGTATAATTTTGTGAATTGTGTCGGTTATACCTAATATTTCCTCTAATTTTGTTCTTTGTATGTAGTATTGTGTCCAAGATTGGTTTCGATCTTCTCAATTGTGAAATCGGTTGCCGTCAGTGCCAGTAGTATTATCAACGAGCTAAGGATCCACTTCACCCCTCCTGTTCCGTTGAGACTCCTGATTTTCTGAATAAGTAAGGTATGTTGGGAATCTGCAAACGGCAGTTTCCAGGCCTATAGGAGGGCCGGCTTTTACAATAGTCATTTTAAAGTGCACCTAGCCTGCTGGCATATCTACCAATTAGCAGAGTTCTTATGTCATCCCTGTTGAATTTGTATAGTCGGTTTGTGCGGCCCATGTTCCATTCCTGTCATGTGTGCCTGCATGTTTGCAAGTCAGGGACTGATTCCACTGACACTCGGCTATGTTAATGACAGGTTTGTCGATTAAGTATCTACAAGTAGCCAGAGGCATATATGTATATGTCCTCCTTACCATGATATAGTTGTAGGGCGGTGCCTATTCTGGCTAGTTCATTTGCTTCGCATTTACCGGGAATATCACTATGGCCTGGAACCCATTGCAGGTTTGTCATCAAAAAGGATGTTAGATCCTCTAAGAGATCAAGACATTATTTCACTATCTTTGACAAAACCATAGGACACTTCAGTGATTTCAAAGCCGCTTGGCTATTCGTATATATAAGTATGCTCCTTGTTGTGAGCAAACTTTTTGTCAGAACAACAAGGCTTTCTTTGATTTCTGTGAAATCCGTGTGGAAGGCACTGCAGTGGTCTGGTAACCGGAAGGCGATTTTGGTTTTTAATTTTGCTGAAAAGACCACCTCACACTCGATTATCTAGTTTGGACCCATCTGTATAGATCCTAATCCCTGCATTCCTGTCCACCTCGTCCCTTTCCCACTCTTCTGCGGTAGATACTTCCTTCATCCTATCACCTAAGTTTGGATTCCATTAAAACTTCCCGTCTAAAATTAGTCCTAAATAGCTTGCCTTATCTCCAATTGTTAGTCTGCTACCATTTAATACTGACGCCGTAACTTCTGTAGTATTGTGTTTCCTGGTGAACAATACTAGCTCCGTCTTACTAGCATTAACCGAAAATGCCACATCGTCAGCGTAGGCCACAACATGTACTACCTTCTTCTCTAGTGCTCTAGATGCTCGTACAGAGATGTCCAGATCCTTAAGCGCGCTCCGTATGGCCCTAGGCTAGATATTATTGAAAGCACCTTCTATATCTAAGAAGGCAGTTAGAGTATTCTTTAACTTCCAGAGATTTTTCAATTCCCGCCACCACTGAGCTTAGTTCTGCGCAACAGCCATTTTTTCTGGTTTTAGTTTGTTTCTTATGTGTATTTTTAGTAGCCTTTCCAACGTTTGTAGGAGGGATGAGGAGATTGAAATCCTTTTAACTTATATGTGAGCTTTTGCCCGCCTTAGGTATGTATATTACCTTGACTTTCCTGCTTAACGAAGGAATATAGTTTAATTGCAGCGCCCCCTTAAGAATGGTTACTAGCCAATCTATTATGTAATTATGCGACTGCTGTAATTGAGCCGGGAATAAACCTCCTGGTCCCGGCGACTTGAAAGGCTTGAAGCTATATCGATTTATCCATTGTCTTGTGTATACTCCACTGCATGGTTTTCAGAGCTACCTTGGAAGTGGGTATTTTTTTTATATTACTAGGCCTAGAGACTCTTCACTGGATACCGTCCGGCTGTGGTCTGGCTTATGAAGATATCCAATACCACCGATTGTGCCATTCTTTTTTTAAGTCGAGACGCGTCCGCCGTATTTTCGATATCATTGCAAAAAGATTCCCAAGAACTTCTTTCTTCTATCATCCTTTTGTATGACCTGAAGATGTTGTAATAATTATCCCAATCTACCTCGCCTTGGGATAGCTTAGCTAAATTGAATTGCTTTCTGCAGTCTTTCTGTAATTTTTTAAGTTCGGGAAACCACCATGGGGGCCTAATTCTCCCCTACTTCGTGTTATTGGACAAGCCACCTCTAATGCTTGCCGGCAAGATTCGGTGAATCGTTTAACGAGGATGTCTAGGTTCTCCTTGCTTTTGGGCTAAAACGGCACCATAGGGAGACGGTTTTTCAACTTTTGCATGTGCACCAGCCAGTTGATTTTCCAATGATTCCTAAAGTTGTTGACTCCATCTGCCCTTTCCTCAATAAAACATTCAATATATCGGTGATCCGAAAAGGAGTGTTCTTCAAGAACCTTCCATTGGGTTACCCTGTTAAGCAGTTCTTCCGACACAAGTGTGATATTTAGTACTTCTTGTCGGATTCTTGTGATAAAAGTTGGCATACTGCTTTTATTACACAACAAAATCTTAGTGTCTAGGAAGTATTTAAGGAGACACTCACCTCTGTCATTGACATCTGTGCTGCCTCAGCTTGTATGGTGCTCGTTAGAGTCACAGCCAAGAGTTAGTTAGAGTAACTTGACACCAAGCGGTAACTACTTGCGCCCATTTCCCAGCTTACTGCTGTTGTGTCATGGTTGCTATACCGATGTAACATAAAAACGTGAAGGTTTTCTTTGCCATTATACATGCTCTGGCTTTACCCTCACAATTAGCCATATATAGCTTGTAGTTCGGTGTCCTCAGTCCGCATATACGCCCTCCATGAACTCATGACTGCTGAATGAGGAAAAACCCAGGATAGTATATTTCCACGCGCAACTAGAGGTACTGAAGCTAGTTTACTGTGATGGAGATTAGTTTGTTGAAGAAGCATTAACAATTGTTATATCTGCATCTTCCTGAGAGTCACTTAAGAGCTCTCTCTTTCAGAAGGTCTCAAACCTTTAATTGATCTTCCTCGACTTCGCCCATCTCATTTTCTTATGCTAGGTGGTCTGCAGCATCGTCATCCGACTTGTAGGTCGTGATTTTCACCTTCGGGAATCAATAATTGACCTCCCCGCCACTTTTTGCGTGCGATTAGATGGACTCCTTTGTAAGTAACAGCAGAATCTGCATCCTGGCCCTTTTGGTCTCTACGTCAGATTCTGCTACGCGGTCCTCGAAGGCTTTGACAAATTTCCACCCCTCCGTAGGCAGACTCGGATTGCAGGCTCTCATGAGCTGCATAATCTAGTCCGCCTGTGATGGTGTAGCCGAGATCCAGACCCATGCCCTTGGTCTGGACGGGTCCCTTTTGTCTACCACTACAAATTTAGCTCCGGGATACACCTCCCTTACCTTTGTTATAACAGCTTTAAAGAGCACGACCGATCTCTCGTCATTTTGATCTGACCTTGGCACCTGCCGGCATCTGTGATTGCTTAATAACATCTTCACCGCCTCATTTGTCAGCGCAGCTTGCACCTATTTTCATTGGGCTCCGGGAATTCTTCTTTCGGGATCTCCCTCATCCAGTACTCCAATAGTAATTCGGTTTCAGGCCACATCGGCAAATGATTTTGTGGGCGCTACACTCTTCGTCTTTGGTCTCTTGGCTGACGGCTTGGCTTCTTCAGCTGACCTCTGTTGCTTGGCTGCCGTTACTGGCGGTTCAAGATTAAAGTTTGATATGACTGCTCTCACGCAGTCAATTGATTCCTGGAGCTCCTTTGTTAGCTCCTCCTTGGTTGGCGGTTGCTATTCCACTTTTCACAGTAGTTATGTGCCGTATACCTTGCCTTCGACGGGTCTTGAATTTGGCATCTTCCCCCTCCGCCTGCTTACAGCCGTGCTTTGGCTGCAAGGTTTGGATCCGGCTGCTTCCAGTACTACTACTTTCATGAAGCTAGGCTTGGCTTCTGCCTCTTTATTAGTGCTTGCCTTTTCGCCAGGACCAAGCTTCGCTCCTGTCCTTATGCTGGTTGCTTTCAGGCTCGTACCGAACGCTGCCCTCTTTTGGGAACAACTCCCTCCAGCTTTGTTATAGGAGATGCGGGCTCATTTAAATTTGTGTTCGTTATTTTGTTTTTATTGTTCAGGCTCATAATAGGTCCCACGAGTGTAGGAGAAAGTATGTCCGCTTGCGAATAGCCCCCGCTACGCAAGTGAGGCTGTCTTTTTACAGAGGGCGCCAGGTATCCGTATGCTCCGTTCGAGACTGGACTATTTAAGGACCCCTAGTTAGGATGATCCTCGGCACGGGACCCATGAAACCTTGAACCTGCCCTTTTTTATACCTCCGACCATAGTAAGACTCCTTATCTGTATGCTGTGCTGTTACCAGCCCGTCCTTGCTTACGTCGTGAAACTGCGGTATATATTACCAGACGGCACCCATGGGGGATTTCTGCCAACCCTGTTTTTTCTAAGGTGTAATAGGCTAATCTAAGCGAATTTATATTTCCCGCATAGATTATTGCCGATAAATGTTGCAATATGTCACACAACTTTTTTTTTTAAATTAAGGACTCGTTAATATTTGGTGAATACTCCAACGGTTTATCCGGGTCCTCATTATACTTAGAATTAAGTTTGTCTAGGATATTTTTCAAATTATTATAGTATTGGCTTACATTATAATTTTTCGTGGATATGGCTCGGTGAAGAAGTTGATTATATGTCTCGCGAACTCCAAACCATATCACATCAAAACAGAGCTGATAAAGAATGTTCTGTTTTGATATCATGTTGCCGCCGCACTCAATGTTTGGATGACCCGGAGTGTTGGCCCCTGTATTTTAGTTTTGACGTGCCTTTCCAGGATATATTGTTGCATCGCTATGTTGTCATTGTAGAAAAGAAGAATTAAGTCGACTTCCCTCAGGAATGATGTGAGGTCATTTTCTCCATCGCCAAAGTATGGGCGGATTCTCGCTGCTTCTTTAATTAATACGATTACGGGCAGTTGCTGCTGTTCTTGAAGGTTTACCATTGTAGCTTGTTCAAAATTAAGTTTAATCAGAGTTGCACTAATATTCGTTTCCTGTTTTTCTTTGTTACAGATTTGTTTTTTTTTATTGTATGTGTGTTTCCTTATAGTTGAATACAGTCACTTGCACTTACGTGTAGCACTTTTGGCACAATAATATTTTTTAGGGAATTTGTTGTTAATAATTTTATTGTTTAACTTTCTTAATATTCTTAGGAATATTTTAAACTTATTTGTACGCGCTTTCTTCTGAAAAGGGCCCGTGGTTCTTTACAATTCTTTAGTATTGTTTGCCGTTCGATTGCGGCAAAAATGTAGACTGAACTTCTGTTCAATTTACAGAGAAACGCAATTTATCACTTCAATGTGTAAATTTATTCTGATTTTGGTTTAAAACGAAATTTCATAGGCTAAGTCTTACTTTCATTGCAAACATATTTCTTTTTTGGTGTTACGGCTTTTGTACTTATTTAAACGTTTATTGCATATAAATGATGGTGTAACGAATTTTGTGTATGTCGGAATATTAATTTATTATTTCCGGGTAATCTAATTTTGTATATGAATATTATTTATTATGCCGCAATGATTTTTGTACTTGTGTGTATGTATTTGTGTATAGCATTGCAGCAACGATATTTGAAATGTTATCCCAGTGCACTGGTTTTTTGTAATATGACCACCGTTGTAGAAAGTGCCGCAAAAAGGGAATTATAAAATATGAAATTTGTTAAGTGCCATATTGTGACACATTTGTTTGCCACTTTGCAATAAATTGGAAGTGTGGCTGGCATACGTTGTAAACATGCTTTGGTTATGTTTATGCAGCTCACTGGCTTGCAACGATGGCAAAGTAACTTCTTCGTGGCGTGCGATAGTTCGTACTCTATCGATGCAAAGCATGTTTGATTCCGCATGCCGCTACTTTTCGCGCCACACGCGTGGAAAAATTGCTAGTAGAAAGCGCGAGAGACAAAGTTGCAAAATTTGACAAAATCACAGATTTGAACGGCGAAATTTATAAATTAGTAACTAAAGAGCCTAATGTTCATAAGTGATAATAGTTGCAAATTGAAAACAAATTATTAAAAATCATAAAATAGAAAAAGGCGTATAACTCATTGGAAAGCTGAGAAAAAATCGTAAGCGTTAGGCCGATTAGTTATTTTTATAATGAAATATTTTTCTTCGCTTACGCAAATACTTAAAGGTTGAAATTTTGAAAACTCATAACTCCAAAATATTTTATTTTGAGTCGAAATAAAAAATAGGTGTTCAATTATTTGCCTCAAAGACCAAAAAAAATGTTTCGCTCGAGAACTAATTTTGAATGTAAATTTTGGATGGAATGACCCATTTACTTGTATACATAAATGATCAGCGTAACAAGCTTAGTCGACTTGGATATGTCCGTCTGTCTATCCGTCTGTCCGTCCGTTTGTCTTTATCTATGCGAACTAGTCCCTCAGTTTTTGAGATATCGATCTGAAATATTGCACCCTTCCGTTTCTCAACAAAAAGCTGCTCATTTGTCGGAACGGCCGATATCGGGCTACTGCAGCATAGAGATGCCAAACAAAATTAACGATGTTAATAATGTGCTTGTATGGAAAGCTATTTTATTTGACCAGATATCTGCAAGAAATTTGGCATGTGTTTTTTCTTAAAGCAATGGTGGGATCTCCAAAGCAATTGTTCAGATCGGATTACTATAGCTCATAGCTGCCATACAAACAGAACGATCAAAATCCAGTGCTTGTATTGAAGACGTTTTCACTTGTAGAGAAATCTTCATGAAATTTGGCATGGGTTATTGTCTAGGGCAATTATGCAATTTTGAAGAAATTGTTCAGATCCAGTAACTATAGCTGCCATAGAAACTGACCGATCAAGGTTCCCGGTAGGTATTTTTTTGTAGTTGTGATGGGTATTATAAATATATAGGAGTTAGCGTTTGTTCTTGTTCTTTCATATCTTTGTGTGTCACAGATATATATAATACAGTTGTGTGCGCTTCCCAATAAATTGTGTATATAATTGTTTAAGGGAGTGGGCATGGTTATATTTTGATAGCCAATTTCCCGACAATTAATACCGATAAACCAACTATTATGATTGAGTTCTAAATTTTGAGAAATGTATACAGAACATAAATTTCCTCAATTACTTGGCCATTATTATGTATTTATTAATTCCTAATTTATTAGCTATCTGCAGCGACGATGTGGAGTCTATTCGCTGTCGATATGAAGTATGCATTAGAAGAACACGAACAGCATCGCCTTTGTAAATCGTCGGCATATATGAATCTACATTTTCGTGTAAAATGGCTCTACAGCAATTATGTTAAAGAGGTGCCACCATATAAGGGTGCTGTTCCCGAATATCCAGCCTGGTTTGAGCCTTTCGTCATGCAATGGTTAAACGAAAATGATGACGTATCCTTAGAATATTTGCATGGTGCATTCAACCGTGATAAGAAAGATGGGGTGAATGCCGAAAAACACATATTAATCTTAATAATTACTTTGTTTCTAATTACAGTTCCAAAAGAGTAGTGAGCATGCCTTATTTTCCAACTCAGTTGTTGACGTATTTACACAGTTGACACAGTGTTTCGATGTTGTTAGCAAACTCGAGTGTCCGGATCCAGAAATCTGGAAGCGTTACATGAGGCGTTTTGCTAAAACAATCGTAAAAGTACTGATTGCATATGCCGATATCGTCAAGAAAGAGTTTCCTGATCATATGAAAGATGAAAGAATTGTAGGTAAAAATTGTCTATGGATACTATTAAATTATGTAATAAAAATATTTAATAGGCATGCATACTTATGAATAATATACAGCAACTGAGGGTTCAATTAGAAAAAATGTTCGAATCAATGGGTGGAGATAAGCTGGAGGAAGATGCTGCGAATATACTTAAAGAATTACAACAGAACCTAAATATGGCTTTAGATGACTTGGCATCCCAGTTCGCTGTCAGGTATGATTTCATATTTTTCAAGAGATGATCTTGATCCTGATACTTTAAGTCTTTCAAACAGCTTCTGAACAACCTGAGAATTTAACATTTTTTTTCAATATGCCAATTCCTAACGCACTTATCTACTTACCCAAGAAATTTAATTGTTATCACTATCTTACTTAACTGAAAAAGCACAGTTAGATCTACTTTTGTGTTAATTGCCCCGCTTGTGCAGTTTCAACTAAGGAGTAGTATTTGTAATATAGTTTTGTCACTATTACTGACATAAATCGCACATTTTCTGCTGTCTTCTACAAAGTTGTGTCTCTTTATCTGAAAAAACATGAGTTCAGTAATCTGTATTATTTGAAATGTGTCACTTTCGATGAAATAGTTGTGAGTATCATACTCTTTTTCGATGTCGAACTCAAAAGTGTCTCTTAATTTTTCTGTTAAACTGGAAAATCAATAATATTTGAGTAAGACGCTCTTTGAAGAAGGTATTCTATCTACTTTATGGACGACGATATATTAGCAATATTTTTTGCTCCTCCTGAACATATTTCATTTTTCGAGTTGTGACTCTTTTGTAGTTAGTGTGCGATATGTTCCTTACACATTTAACAGTTTCTCTACACATTACGTTCAAATAACGGTCTGACTATACGTCAGTGCTACGGATAACTTAAATACGTTTTGAGATATGTTGATGAACCTAAGTAAAACGAAGGACGATCACACAATTGAGGGCTTAATTATGGGGCATTCAAAGCTAATTAAGTCTTTCTTTGACCTACCGATCGATTCAATACTGAAAATGTTAATGAATACATAAGGTGGCTTAGTTAAATATATGAAATTGGTTTAAATCTCACTCTGGTCCCTTACCGGAAATATTAACCCAAATCTTCACTTGCCCCATTTTACGAGATCTCTTAAAGTGAATTATTGAATAATATTTCCTGTCTGCAGCATAAGTAAATTGGTATCGAAAATGTCTGCAATTTGTCTGCATATAAGATATATACTACTTTGTATTTTATTTTTGATACTACATCTTTTATACTCTTTTAAACGTTGTTTTAACGACTTTTGCCGGCTCCTCCTCTTTAATTCGTACAATTTGAGAGTCCTTTTAGTGTACATTTTTTTTTGTTGTATTTAGGCCCCGTCTTATTTGCTATATTTTCATAAATTCTTACATTTTTCTCTGTGACAGCCTTGAGCCGCGTATAACACAGTCCGTACGAGAGTTAGGAGATCTCCTGCTTTCTGTTAAAGGAGGTAATAATATGAATTTCAATCAAGCAGCGCAAGGAAATGTTGTTGCAGTTGAAGCTGATGAGGTCCTCCGACCACTGATGGATTTGCTAGATGGTTCATTAACCCTTTATGCTCAATCCTGTGAAAAAACTGTACTTAAACGGTTGCTCAAAGAGCTATGGAAAATTGTTATGCGCATTTTGGAGAAGACGATCGTGTTACCTCCAATGACTGATAAAAGCGTAAGCACAAAATAAAATGCTAAAACTCTCAATCCTCTAATTTTACTAACGATTATCCATAATTCCAAATTTACATTTACAGATGATGTTCAAACACCTAACGGATAATGCTAAGAACCTTGCTTCGAATGCCAAAATTGAAGATATGGGTAGATTATTCAAAAGTCATATGTCTGGCAAACAAGATGTTAAGAGTGCTCTTAGTGGTGTTATGGATATTTCCAAGGAGGTCGAAAAAAATTTGTCACCTAAACAATGTGCTGTATTAGATGTTGCCTTAGATACCATCAAGCAATATTTCCATGCTGCTGGTAATGGACTGAAAAAAACATTTCTTGAGAAGTCGCCAGAGTTACAAAGTTTACGATACGCTTTAAGCTTATACACTCAAATGACGGACACACTTATTAAGACTTTTATCTCCAGCCAAGTTCATGAAAGTGAGTAAATATTTTTAAACTAGCAAAAATACACTTGAACATATACAAGTATTTAAAAATGTTATTGTATATAATGTTTGTGTACATCCTATGTAGTTTAAGTTAGAGAACGTAGTATTACAAGAGTTCAGTAATTTCGTTTGAGGAGTAAAAAAACCATACAAAATTTTTACTCATTAATATCTTATTCCAGTTGATCCTGAAAATCAAGAGGAAAGTGTTGGTGAAATATCGGTACAAATTGATCTCTTCTCACATCCCGGCACCGGCGAGCACAAAGTTAATGTAAAAGGTACAAAAATAAAGCAAGTAAAAAATGATAACGAAAACACAGTAAAGTTATGAAAATATACTTAAATGTAATGTTTACTCAAATATAGAGATAAGGCTTATGTGTTCATTCGTTCGTTATTTCTAGTTGTCGCTGCAAATGATATAAAATGGCAAATTGCGTCAGGGATGTTTCGTCCATTTATTGAAATTAATTTGATCGGACCACATTTACAGGATAGGAAACGTAAATTTGCAACAAAGTCCAAGTCGAACAATTGGTCGCCAAAATATAATGAAACATTTAATTTGTAAGGATTAATTTATATATTTTCAACTATTCAAGCTTTATATGAATAAAACGCATATTTTATCCTGATATACGCAGCACAATTGGCAACGAGGAGCAGTTGGAGTTTTTTGAATTGCATATCTGTGTTAAAGACTACTGCTTTGCTAGAGAAGACCGCCTAGTAGGTGTTGCTGTAATACCATTAAAAGACATATCGGAAAAGGTAAAAAATTTGATATTCTATATTCTATTTAATTTCTTTACAAGGCTTAATATTTATATATACATACATATTTCTGCACTTACATTGTTGTTAGTGGTATTAACTATTTTTACAGCAGTAGGTTTAGTTAGAACCGATTGTATAATTTTTCTGCTCTCTGACCATATATATATAAGAGCTTTGTTCACCTAACGGTTGTTTATCACACCTAAAACTAATCGATATGGATGTGTATTATATATTTTGCAGGACGATTCACTCATAATTTCGTTGAATATTGAATTCATATGCAAATTTTTTTAGTATTAAAAACTCCCAATTATTGAAAATATGCGCCCGCGTTTGAGAGAGAGAGTTTTGATCAATTTTGTATCGTTTTAAAATTTTTAGGGTTCGGTTGCTTGTTGGCTACCCCTGCAGCGTCGTATACACATGGACGAGACGGGTTGGACGATTTTACGCATTTTATCACAACGTAATAATGATGAGGTCGCCAAAGAGTTTGTGAAACTTAAATCAGAAATACGCCAGGAACCTCTAGTTGGGACATAACTCAGTTAGAAAAACCAGAAAAACGTGCTGTACTAATTAAAATAAATATTTATTTAATTAGGTAAGCTGAAAGATAGTATTTAATGTAAAAAATATTAATTGTTGTACATGCATATACATAATTATAAAAATATTGCAAATAAATAGTATGTTATATATATAAAATAAATAATATTAAATGTAATACTGTATGTTACTGCAAGCTTATTAGTATTATTATCTGAACAATGCAAACAATACTTATATTCTGCTTCATCATAACCGAACAGATATATCACATTAACAATAATAATAATTCTTACTGTTACAATAATGAATGGTTTTAAATTGTAATTGCTGCACACTATTAAAACATAAAAACCAAATATACAATATTTAGCAATATACAATAGCTTAACATTATATAATAACGAAATTCGTAAGAATTATGTCTTTATTAGCAAAATTAATATCTAAATGAGTTATGGTATCCATTAACAAAATCAAACAACTACCATAAATACATAGTAAACTATACCGCGCTGATCCTCTGATCCGAGGTGGTGGTCGTAACCGGAAAAAACCAATTTTGTTTGATGTACGCTTTTGATAAATTTTTGCTTAGTTATATTTTGAAATTTTTTGGCAAACAACCATATCTGCCAAATAAAAATTTTCACAATCCACAAAAATATTATATAAACGTTTTTTGTTAATAATAAATATCCTATGTCCCTTCTAATACCATTTGGATTATGGTGTACAAAGTTTCATGATAATCGTTTTAGTGGTTTCTTGGACTTGATTTTTTAAAATAATTTACTACAACAGAATATTATTCCAGTATATTTTTGTACAATATATTGTAAGTTTTTCTGGCAGGTGAAATATGTTCAAATTTGGGGCATGGCTTTTCTATTGTAGTGCTTTTTTTTTGGGAACAGCTGAGACCAGAAACTGAACTGAATTAAAATGGAAAGTCAGAGCTATAAAGCTTGAAGCCTGCTTAATGCAGTAATATACGCAGACAAAAACGTTCGAAATTTGTAACGAGTTCCGTGTAGACACGGCCAAGAGGCCATAAAACACTTTCTTGAAATGTGCTTTCATTCAAACAAACACACTGTCCGTTTTCTAAATGTACTGCATGATGTAAAACAGTTTGAAATATTTTTTGTAATGGAAATCCAAGCAGCCCCCACGCTGCTTCAATGCTACTCACATATCTTCATGTTTGATATGTTTGCATTCGATTTAGGGGCTATTAAGTACCTTCATTACGCAGATTGAGGATTGCTTGATCGTTTCCTTTATTGATCACTGCGATTTCGATTATTTTTAAAATTTTTCAAAATACAACAAAAAAATTATATTTCTAACTTTTCAAATTTTTAAACTTGTTTACAAAGAATCAAATCTGCCAAAAAGAGATTTTTTCTTAATATAAGAATTCTATGTGCTTTCTAATACGGCTGTACAAATAGCACCTATCTCGCTGCCCCGACATATCAACCGAGTAGCCAACTAAGGACCTCCTCAGCTCCAAGGAGCTCAATTAGGCAGCCTTGTGCCCAATCTGACTTAATATAAAGCAATATACATGAAATGTGCGAACCTTATAAGAAACCATGGCCCCACAACATTTAGCAAAAGCAGTAGTACAAAGCTTGAAAAACGCATTCATAGATGTCAAAATAGAGAAATTATTCGAAACTTTCCACCGGTAAAAATTTTGAAATACCTTCGGTAAAAATTTTGAAATACCTTCGTTGAATTAGATAAGGTCGTTGTGTTAATTCAAATTCAATGAATCTCACTTAGACAGAAAGTCGTCCTATGTGTTACCCAAAAACTCCTAAACGGTAGATCACCAGATCCTCATCGATCGACGAATCGTTTTGGGGTTACCACAAACTTATTAAGGCGGTTGATATCAATCCTAGCTGCTTCACTGGGTTCGCTAAAGATGCGTCTACCGAGATATTTCAATCTCAGTCTGGCAAAAGCTGGACAATAAGGTAGGGAGGGAAGGGAAGATGATTCCACCTTGCCTTTCTCCATACAGCTTTGGCAAAGAGAGTCTGACAGAAAATTTAGCCGCACCGCGTGTAAACCTATTGGATAGTGTCCAGTCAGAATACATATAAGTATGACGAGATTGACTTTGCTAAGAGCCAGTAGTTCGGATGACCTCTTACGGTTCTCTCCGGACCAAAATGATCTTGCAGTCGAACAAGTTCTGGTTGTTGACCAGTGCTTTCTGGTCCAACGCCAGAACGCATGCACACATCCGACCGAATCCAATCGGATGAAATTGAGGAAAGGGAGGCCTCCCTAGCCAGCTCATCGGCTTTGGCGTTTCCAGCGATTCCGCTGTGGCCGGGCACCCATACAAGTCGAATATGGAAGAAGCCTGAAGCTATTGTTATTAAGGTCATGCATTCCTTGACTAGTTTGAGCGCACAGTCAGCGAGCTCACACCCAGTATATCCGCTCGCCTGTCGGAGTTAATGCACACTTCTCTCAAGGAGACTGCACTACGGAGGAGTACATCTACAGCTGCCTTGTTGGCAGCCACCTCCGCTTGAAAGACGCTACAGTGATCTGGTAGTCTGAAACTAGAGTTGATGGAGAACTCCCGACAGAAGACTTCACCACCTACTCTCCCCCTTCACTTCGATTCTTCCGGAAAGAAGCTCACTGCACTCCTTCTCCAAGGGCTTCACCCCGCCCCCAAATCCTTCCTTGTGTGAGCCAAGAAGGAACCGTCCGGAGAAGGTTCTGCGGTGCAGTGATTTATGTTGGAAGGAATGCAATCGAAACGTGTCCCTGCCCGGGTCCTCCTATATACCTAGCTTCCCTAAGTCTAATGGCAGTCTTCGCCACCAAGCACCTACCATTGATGTCAAGGTGCAACGTATAGAATGGCATTGTTGGGGTAGTCCTTGGTGCATCACAGAGACCGATGGGGGCCGCTCTTTGAACACGCTCCAGCTGCTTAGCTAGTGTGGTTTTCCTAAGCGCTCGCCAACAAACAACGACACCATAAAACAATAATGGCTTAACTATGGTTTCATATAGCCAGAACACCACTTTAGGTGAGAGGCCTCACCTTTTCCCAATTACTCCTCTTCCATGAGGGCTTCCTATCAAGGATAAGTCCCAAGTACTTCACCCGGTCAACCGGTTAAAGAATAAAGCTTCCCAACGAGGGCAGACTAACATCAGAGATTTTATACATCCTAGTAAATATAACTAGCTCACTTTTATTTTAGATTTTATGGTAACCACATTTGAAGACCCTTGCGTAAGATAGTAGATGGTGTTCACGAATTTTCCTTTTACCAAAAGAACTACATCGTCTGAGCAGGCAACCACTTGATCTCTCTAGAATTTTCAATAGAAACTAGGAGAGACTGATAGGTCTAAAGCCTTGACAGTGTCATAAGAGCTTTTACCGGCTCCTAAATTCCTGAACGCTACTCTAACCTGTCGCCAAGTCGCCGGAATGTGACCTAATCTGACGCAGTTCGCGTAGATGTGGCAATCAACTGCATGATACCTTTGTTGCACACTGAAGCTGTGCAGGTACAATGCCGTCGGGTCCTGGAGACTTGAACGGTTTAAAAGAGTTAATAGGCCACGGTCTGAGGCTGTATAACGTTCTTCTTCCTTAGATGGGTTTAGCGGAAAGTGAGCGTCCAGGAGTAGGCGTAGCGATTCCTTACTACTCATAGCCCAGTTTCCAGACCCCTTTCTAAGATACCCCAATGGGGTAGGATTCTTTGCGCGAAGACGCCTAAGCGTAGAAAATTCTGGTGTTCACCAAGAAGGTTTTCCAGTTCCTTTCTGAGTTTTCAGAGGACAAGAGCTTTCAAGGGGATACAGAACTGAAGACCTCGAGGCACTCATCGATCGCGCTGGCAGATAATCTTGAGCTTCGAGCTGGCGCAACAGGAAGTACTGATCGAACCTTATTACCTTAAAGGTCTCAGTCCGTGTTTCTAAAGTGTATATATGGTTCTGTCCAGGTTAAAACTAATATATCTATGATCAGAGAAGGAATGGTCATTAAGAACCCTCCATTCAAAGATTAAGGAAGGTATTTCGAAGGTATTAAAGTGGGGTCAAGGACTTCTTCCCTGTCTGCAGTTACAAAAGTGGGGGAGTTTCCCTTGTTACTAATATATAAGTCTTCACTACAAATGAAATCACAAAGTGGCTCACCTCTAGCTTTTACCATGTCCGAGCTTTCCCAGACCAAGTGCCTTGACTTCGCGTCCGAACAAATAATGACGCTCGCTTTCTTTCGATGGGGCTCCGGCAGAATTTTTCTCAGCATCACTGGAGGTGACTCCACCCCGTTATCGTGCGGAATGCCGAGATGAGCCAGAGCTCCCCGGCTTCGCCCTTGAGAAGTGCTCGTTGCTGAGATAAGGTAAGATAAAAGCATTTATTTTGTTTCAGAATAGCAGAAAAGCTCTGATTTCACCTGCACTGTTGGCCGCCAGCATCTTATGACTTCTCGTCCTTAGGCCAGAAATGCCGCTACTGCTCAACCTCGGCTCCTGGAGTAAAACGACATCAGCTCCGCCTCTTCCGAGACGAATCAAAAGATAGACGGATGCCGTATTCGAGTACTGGAGATTAATCTGAAGGATCTACATTCTCCAAACTTTTCTCAAAAAGTGCGAATTCCGTACTTGTAAAACTCTCGACACCGACCTCCTCGAATACCCGCTCGAGATTGAAGGCAGAGTGATACCTTCTCTCCTGTCGCTCCTGGATGCTGTGGGACATCCGATCTGGCATCGATCGGGAGAATCCTAAGGACCACCCTCCCAAAGCCATTGTTAATGGAACCCATTGCGTCGGTGAGAGGACCGATGGACTCCTTGTTCAGAAGGATAAGCTCCTGCCGATATCGTTCTCTCGAGCCATTTCACTCTCCTGTCTCTTGTTGGGCAGTAACGCAAAATTTCCTCTATCTCCTCAGGTGTGGAGGTTTCTGAAGGAAGCCAAGCGCATGCGCGAGCGCGCAGTGAAAGATTTAGAGCCTCTAGAATAGCTTCCTTCCAAATCTCTCCAACACTAGCTACCGCACTTTCTTATACAAAGACGCCGATCATTCGTTGGCACATCTGGCCAGCTTGTTTATCCTGTGGTGCGAGCCCGCACTCTCACACCTCGGAAGTGGCTCGGAGTTTCTGCCGTCGCTTGCTGTCCACCGGGGCTTTTAGCATTGCCTGTGGTCCCCGAACCCACCACAAACTTAGCAGAACTCGCACCTCCGCCCTACCAACGTATCCAGCCGACAGGCTTCTGCTGACTGGCTTTCCATCCCTAGCCGGTAATTACGCTTTTGAAAGGGAGATTTTCCCGCTGCCTTTCGTGGAGGACGATTCCGATCAAATGTGCAACAATTGATGTTCTGTTGCAACTACTGGGTAAGTTACGTTTATTCTGCAACTATGAAACTAGAGTTGTGATGCTTTTTTGTAATATATTGCAATCTATAAGAAGTTCCTCCCAGCAATGAGGTAAATAAACAGCAGACTATTACATCTCCTATGGTACATTTGATTTAAATAAATATTTTTTCAATATTATGAGTGTTGGTACTACATAATTTTTGGTAGCGATGTGGACTCCTCTGTATACAATATATGCTACTAGTTTGGTTATCTGTATATTTCCTAAAGAGTGTAATATAGCCATTATTTAGTCAGACAAAACACATCACTACTATTGATTCCAGTTGAGGTAAGGAATTTCTTTTGTTTATTTCTCAAATCTCTTGTATTTCGATAATACGTTTGTAGGTTAAGCTTCTCTTTTGAAGTACGAATATAGATAAATAAAAGATCTGTATGAAAAATCGAGTTTAACTCTGGATGACTATCTGTCCCTACGTCTGCCTGTGCAAGCGATAACCGACAGAAATAATGTTAGCAACAGGAATGTACGCTAATGCATAAAACATCTTCATGCTGTATTATCAATTCCACGTGAGTATAAATCATTGACAGCAGTCATAAAAGCTAACTCGAAGTCCGCCATAATTACTTGAGGCTTCAGTCGAGGCTCTAATGTACACAATTGACGAAGTATACTAACATATGCTGATTTGGATGTACCAGTAACAAGAACGTAAACAAAAGGCATTACTCTACCCTTAATCGATCCATGTATCGTATATATGTAACTGATAAAATATATTAGGTACGGTCCGAAAAGTACAAATCTAAAAATAATTCATTCTTCTCAGTATTCTTATATTCATTACCAATAACGAGTTGATCGAATTGGCTGGAGCTATTTTTTTTATCTACTCGAAATCGACGGATGATGCGGCATATATTTAAAATCCTAGTTAATTGTCCGGCGGTTGACTATGATATACTTGTATTACGAACAGTGTTTGATATCGCCCGACTTGTTGGCATATTTGATGTCGAAGCCATGTCTCTTATATTTGCCATAACCTTACTCGCTTTAACCTTTCGCACATTTGGTAAATGATTATGCTCAGTTGTCGATAATACAACACCAAAAAAACATGTTTTCACATAAAAAAAACATTTACATCTAAATTTTGATAGTTGCTCGATCATAAAGGCCATAATAAAACATATGCATAAAACAGTGGCAGTGAAAATTTAATTGTGCGATTTTTTAACACTTCAAGAAACTGCAGGTCATTGCTTCTATTGGTCAGATTTACAGAAAACGCTCATTGAAAACTATATTCTATTTCTTTCTACTGACGAAAGGCCGAAGTAACACTAACTAACCGCAAAAGAAAATGTGCGATAATCAGAACCGGATGACATCAAAAACCCTGACCATAGCATTCATTACATTGATCGTTCGGGGCTGGTCCCTAACCTCGTTATCTATGGCATCGAGTCACTTTGTGATAACTTTAGTATGAGTGCCAGGCCACAGCGAAATCGGAGGTAACTATAAAGCTCATGAGCAAGGAAAGACACACTAACCCCACAATCAGTATAATGGGAATGGGTCGTGTACTCTACTGCTGGATAGCTGGGCTCGGTTCATGCGCTGTCACAAGATCCTTTTGGCTCATGATCGATCGTAAAGGATCCAGTGAGCTCTATGCCTTCAGTAAGGCCAGCCTCTCCCTAGGTGTGGGAGTTCTAACAGGCCACTGCTCTATCGTTCCTTTTTGGTTGTCCCGCGTGCGAGGACAAGCCTTAGGCACTTGAGAGCTCACACTTTCAGATATCCCACCGAGCTGATGGGAATAAAAATTTAACGCATGAGCAAATTTGTAGTGGCCACAAGGCGCTTTGCTGACTTATAACATCAAATACAAGAGTTCGGTTTTCATGGCCTCAAAAAGAACTGCATATAGTGAAGTCATCTGCCATTTCAGACGCAATTGCGTATCAGTTAAAATCAACCTGCAGCAGTTGGCATCTGGGCAAAGCAATTAAAAACATAAATATGTTTTTTGGAGATATATTGGATGGGGCTGATGTTGAGGGCCAAAATAAATAAGAGGATCCCCCTATGCCTCCTCCAAGTCTAGAAGAACTCAAACATATATTTATTCAGAAAACAAGTTTTTGTGTGAATTAAGGAATACGGGGTCGCATGATATTCCAAGTAGATTGAACAATAACAAAAAATATATTGACTTCCTCAATTAAAATTTAAAAAATGTAAGCAACAGACCGCAAGTGCTGCATGCATATATACAATAACCTAAATTATTTTTGTTCGATAAGTTTATTATTTTTTTTATAACAATGACCTCTTTTTGCAAACATTTTATGATATTATCTATATTTGATTTACTTTAATATGGGGTGGTTTACTTCAAACATTATTTTAATTTTATTTTTTGAACAAATTTTTTTGTTTATATTTTTTCATGATTCAGCATTGAAAAATACATACAATTCTAAATTTTATCCTTATACGATCAACCTCTGATTTTTAGTCGAAAATTTTATATTAATCCGTTCCATCCACAGATCCGCAAGATGGCAATGGAATATAATAATTGTAATTGTATAATTTTCATGTATACTTCTATCAATCAATCAGTCATCTCCTCAGGCGTCTTCCGTTGTCAATTCTCAATCGAGTTTTCATACATTTATTTATTTTTTAGTTTTATTAATGTCTCCACCGTAGCAGTGACTATTATACGTATCATTTTTATTCTTCTGTTTAAGTCTCAAATTAAGTTTATTCTCTTAGTGAATTTAGCATTATTTCTTACTGCTGAAAATATCGATAACACAGACATTGACTATTGGGTGGTACCATATTCACTATTATCCTTTTAGTTTTGCATTTCAAAAATGGTCAACGCGTATTTTTCACGAACGAAACAACGCTTGATCGTACTATAATATATGAGTCGTGTATATACATGCCTTCAAACAGAGATAAAGATATGCCCAGCTCATCTCTCCCTGGAAATGAGAGCGCAATAGCTAAACGTCAAAACCTCCTGAACTCAGGCAACTGTCAAAGTTCAGGAGGTCTTTCGTTTAGCAATTGGAAAAAGAGGGACGGCCAGATTGAAAACCTACTGAAAAATATGTCAACAGAGAGACTTGTTGTTGCTATTGAAGATCACTAACAAAAATTGGAACACAATAAAAATGGAATAAAATGTGAAAATGAAATGCATTGTATTTAATGAAATCTTTTGTAATGCCATGCTTAGTGGTTTTAATTTTCGATTAAAAATTATAAAAACCATTTATTAATTGAGAGTTAATACATATATTTTTTTGATTTAGTATTAAAAGTTCAAAAATCAATTGTTTTAATATAATACAAAATCACAAAAAAGGGTTTAAATAGTTGCTGCATATATTTAACGGATACATGTATAGCAATATTTAATTTTAATAAATGTTGGGTATTTTAATTTAAATTCCCAAAAATTATTTTGTCCGATCTGGCTACAATAGAAAATGTTATAAAAAACGATAATTTTGAGGCCCTCTCACACTGGAAAGAGTTGGGCATCCCATTATCCCTTCCGTCAAATCAGGACAAACTGAGTGCCAGAGATAAAGAGATGCCCAACTCGTCTCTCACTGGAAATGAAAGTGCAACTGATAAACGTCAAAACCTACTGAACTCAAGCAACTGTCAAAGTTCAGTAGGTCTGACGTTTAGCAATTGCAAAAGAGAGTTGGCCAGATTAAAATCCTACAGAAAAATATGTAAACAGACAGATTTGTGCTGCTGTTGAAGATCACTAACAGAAATTGGAATGAAAGAAAACACGAAATCAAATGTATGTGATGATATATTTTGTGATGTCATGCTTAGTGGTATTGATTTTCAATTGAAAATTTTTAAAAACATTTATTAATTGAGAGCTAATACATTTATTCTTTTGATTACGTATTGAAACTTCAAAAATGAATTGTCACAAAATCACAAAAAAAAAGAATATAAAAAGTTTCTGCATATGTTTAACGGATACATGTATAATAATATTTAATCTTAATAAATGATGGATATTTTAATTTAAATTCCCAAAATTATTATTTTGTCCGATCTGGCTACAATAGAACATGTTAGAAAAAACGCTGATTTTGAGGCGCTCTCACACTAGAAAGAGTTGGGCATCCCATTATCCCTGCTGAGTGGTTTTATCTGCGACTGTTGTTGGTTAATGTCATTGTTTAAATCTACATGTAACCAATCCTAAGATTTTCACTAATACACACGCAAAACTGTCTCCTTGGTACAGGTTGCTTACTTATATTGTAATACTAAAGTCACACTTGGTACGGGTTGCTAACCAATATTCTACTACTAAAATGTCCAAATGACACAAATCTGCTATAGTGTGTTGCCGTGTTATGTTTTAAAATTTATAACTTTAAGAATGTTTTTATTACATACTCAAATATTTACTGGTTGTTTTAATTCCTTAAGATTAAATTTACATAGCATTATTTAAATTATTATTTTTTGTATTGAAATATTATTAAATTTTTCCAATTTTATCAAATATATTATGGTGTAACAGTGATTTAGAATATTTTGTAAATATTATATATTACTTAGTAAATTGTTTTGATTATTGTTATTGTTCCTGAATTGTACCTAATTTTTATATATGTATATATAAATTATATATATATATATTTTTTTTTAATTAATGCAAGTAGATTGCTTTCACTTTTATAATATTTGTTCATGAATACAATTGAATTTTACCTGATTTTTATATATAATATTTATTTTCGTTTTTGTTCAAATCAAGTTGAATATTTCAACTTATATTGTTAATGTAATTAATATTTATGAACCTGATTTTATGTATATATCTTTTCGAGTTATAATTGTTATGAAAAGTAGATTGTATAGAACTTAAATGGGCGATTTAGGCCTCCTGGGGAACCGAACACCCAAAAAAGATCGGTAACGCGCCTATATTGCAACCTCAGAGGTGGTGAGGAAAAGCAATAAATATATAATAATCTTTTGTTTCGAAAATATTCTTGAAAGTTTTCATTAATATTGTCCATTACAAATGCATGTTCACAAACAAGTTGTTAAACTACATTCCTTTTATTTACATCTCTGTGTCAAAAAAGGCAGATTCGATCAGGTGATCACGGCTGTTTCACACACATAGAAAAACAGCTGATTCTTAGGTTACTTGTATGCTTATACAATGATTAATGTTGCCAGACCATTATCATTTCAAGATATACATAAAGTAAATGGACAACAGTATCCAACGAATAAAGATGCATGCCTTGCAATAACCCGGACGTTACACGATCAAGAAATTGCTTTTAAGTTGCAATACATTCAAACTTTTCTAATACCACACTCTCACTTTTTGAATTTGAAAGCCGTCTTAATATCAATTTTCTCATTCAAGTCGAGTGGCCAGATAACGATCAAGTTTTAATAGCTGATCACATAGTTTTGCAAGCAAATGACATGCAATTGTCGGGAATAAGAATATTTCTTTGTATTCATGGATTGATATCAATATATACGTATATCAATTCATTATATTATTAATTTCGTGCAAAATTATCAAGAATTTTAAGCGGTTTCCATGACAACGGTATCTTGAAACTATTATTGATTATCAAGTTGCTTGCAGCCTACGTCACGGCTATCAATTTAAATCAATTTTGACATGTAGTTTGTGTGATCAACTGAAAGAAAGTTCTTGATAGTGTAACTGCAGCGTAAGCTTGCTAAGAGATGACAATCATTGGGACAGTAGGCTTGCTAAAGCAGCATTATATGGCACAACAAATTCGTCTATTATTTGCTACAGTACCGACGACATGTTTCCTAGCCCGATCACAAATGTTGTGGGATAATCACAAAGATTCGATGATTGATGATATATTGTATGGACAACGATCTAAGTACATATATCATTCAGAGACGCAATGTACAATGAAGCATTGATGTTGCGAATTTTCTAATTAGTAATTTTTTAGCTCACCAAATCGAAGTGTATCTGATTTAATCAACACAGATATAAATCGTAAACTGCAGTATGATACTGTCGATGCGAGTGTATCTCGCAATGTAATAAATTATAAACAACAAAAAACAATTTACGACCGCATTATGCTTGTAGTTTTAGCAGTACGAAGGAGATTCTCTTTTTTTTGGATGTACCAGGTGAAACAGGAACTACTATGGCACACACATATTCGATGGAGGCATTGGATAGGATATCCAAAGATATAAAAAACAACGACACTATTCGACGGCACTATGTTACTCTTTTCAGATGATTTCAGACGGGCACTTACCGTTATTCCACGTTCAACATATGCTGATGAAATCAACGCTTGCTTTAAACAATTGCGACTGTGGTGTAATGTTGGAAAAATACATCTGAGAGTGAAAATCGGCGTTTATATGCTTCAATATCCATCTGCCGAAAGTTTCTCAAAACAATTGTTAGATATTGGCAATGGAAAACTAGCATGTACATGAAAATACTGGATGCATAAAATTTCTGCACAATTATCAAATCACAAATGTACACACAAAATATCAGATTGGCTGGCAGAAAGATTGATTTTGGCAGCAAAAAATGTGAACGATAATGGATTCATTTCAAAGATAAAACAGTTGTTGCCAGGGGACTTGATATCATACAAATCTATCGATGCTGTTTTCGATGCCAACGAAGCTGTCAATTATCCAATTGAGGTTTGGAATTCATTGGATATGCCGGGTATGTCACCGCATCATTTAAACTTGATGCTTCAGACAGTCACCGACTTTCCTCCTTTCCGTACTTACCGACCGTATAAAACCAAATTTGTCAAAAGTTAGTCAAACCATCAAATAATTAGATAATAGTCGAATTATGAACCTTTTTCCATGTGCATATAGGTAGCTATCAATAATTGGAATTTAATATATATTTAATTTCATTCCTCTTTCAATTATAATTACATCCCCCATGCACTTATAGTGTTAGTTATTTTTAAAAATATTTTCTAAAACTAACGTTTATGGCAATACAACGTTTGCTGAATCAGCTAGTATTTTGTAAAAACAAGAAATTACATTAACTTCGGTTGTACCAAAGCTAGAAAAAGTTTCCATACAAGATCTTTATTATGATAGTTCAGATTGAATGGCTGCTACATGCTATAGGGCTCCGATCTAGAACATTTTTTCGAATATTGTTGCGTTGTCTGATCCAAATTTCGTAAAGTTATCTCGTCGAAGAAAACAGTTTTCCTCACCTCCATCACATTTTAATCGGTTAGTTTGTATGGCAGCTATATGCTATAGTGGTCCGAAATCGGTTCCGACAAATGATAATCTTTTTGGATAGAAAAGGTCATGTGCAAAAATTCATAGCGATTGCCCAAAAACTGATGAACTAGTTCGCGTTATACAGAAGGACAGATCTGATCGCAAGCGTAATATACCCTGTTTAGGGTATAAATATATATAGACAAACAAATAGTTACAAAAATTATTTTTTTAACAGATTTTATATTTTTAAAGTTCAATAAATAATTGAAAACAATGTCGTTTTGTTTTAAATGTATTTAATCAAATATTATATTATCAAACAAACGTGGCAACTGTTATGGAACATACATTTTGAATACAGCACTGAAAAAATAAATTTAAAATAGTTTCTGAAACTTATTTACGGGTTAGATAGGTTTGAAATTTTTAAAATAATGGATTTTTTTTTCTCTTATAAAATAGTACATTATGTCTAAAACATTCTCCTAAAATTTCGGAAGTTCTGCTCATCAAGCCACGTCAGTGCAGCGCTTCGCGTTTAAACACGTTTATCGTGAAAAAACATCAGTTTTTTATTTTAAAAAATGTGTACACATGTGAACCCATCTCAACGGCAGTCGAAAAAAAATTTCACTTGCATATTCATTATTTTTTGTATTACTTAACACTTGTTTCATTAAGTTGCGACAAGTTCAAAACAACAAACATTTGGTGTCAATTAAAGGACACCTATTAAGAGGGGAAAGCTACTTTATATCTACACGTACACGCACATGTTCGCATGAACATATGTATGTATATTCATACATACATTGAATGTTTGGTTTCCTTTCAACCCGCTTTTTGAATATCCAATGTTAGTTAATGGTTAGAGAAGGGAACTTTACTGACCACCTTTTGCTAGTTCTTTACTAGCCGTTACTAGCCGTTGGCCGAAGGATAGTATACCACGGCTGGTCATAGACAGTACACGCTTTTATTTTATAAGTACTGCGTCGTGCTTCAACTTGTTTATAGAAGTTTTCGAGTGACTCTGTTTTTTTAATTTGGTGTCGAACGCATTTACAAAAAGTCTGTTTCGCAAAGCTCGATAATTTGGGCAAAATCCAAGTAAAATAAATACTATATTTATTTAATGAAGTGTTTTTCTATTTAACTTTTCAGTGAAATATTACAAACATATTTTACGTTGCAAAAAAATTCTGTAACAAAATTAAATTGAAGACACATGATTATTACATTTATTTGCTTTCGGATTTTCATTCAATGTTTCTAAACTAGTAACAAATCAGTTTAGGTACATTTACACTACATAATACATAAGTAAACACAGGTAAAAACCAAACTGTTATGGCTAGTACTACATATGTAGTATCATTCAGATTTTTCGCAATGTATTGATTTAGTTCCAAATGCATTAATTTTAAATATATTGATTAATATTTGTAGATTTATGGAAAGTTTGTAGAGTTATGTGAACATGAAAGAGTCTGTTAAAAACCCAATTACTTCTTATTAAGTTGTTGGCGTATAATTTTAAATAATCAAATAAGAACGTTGGTTATTTCTGATCTCATTTATATTATATTAAGATTTAAACAGATTTCAATGATCCTCAATATATACACCTGTAGGTCTTATGTAGCTGCAATGAGATGAAGTGATTAACGACAGTCCACCACGATCTGATCGTGAACTATTTATGACAAAAATTACATAGTTGATAAAATCTTACTAATATTTCATAGAAATTATTTGCCAAACAATGTTGCCCAATTCAACTAATTGTTATTGTTATACAAAGCAAAAAACTTCTTTCTGTAGACATACTAATCAATTTTACCATAGAACTATAAAACTCAAATAATTAATGCATGCTCCTCGAAACTGACGATTTTTTTAAATATAGAATCTTATTAACTATAATGTCGTTTAGTTATAAAAGGAATAGCATGGCGTAGCTCACATCTTACACCTGCTTCGTTTATCCCACTACCGTTGTGAAATCGAAGAAATGGTTTAAGCAGAGCTCTCTGACGAAAATAGAACATTAAATTTTTCAGGCCATGAGTGTGGTGCTTTAACTGCACCTGGGTTTGTGCAGTACATGTGTTTAAACGTTATTCAACAATTATGTATGCGTACACATGTTTGTGCAATTGTACCTTTGAAAAACTAACTGGTCACCACGTCCAATATTTGTGTCTATATATATCTACACAGGTATGCATATAAACGTCAAACCAAATAATGGTAAAAATAGACATTGCGATAATTTTTATTTTGCGTCTTAATGAAAAATACATTAGGTTGCGATTTTACCAACGAAGCAAATCCCTCTTTTTTATTCATTATTTCATTTCATTATTATGAAAATTTGATTATTATGAAAAGTTTCCTATGCTTTCGATCGTGGCATATTGTGTCGCAATTTTTCATCTTTTTTCATAATGCTCATATACAGGGACACATCCTGCAGTGAAATCAACTAATTATAAACTACATTTCCACTAGTATAAACCGCAATATCAGTTAGTCAGCTGACTGTATTTTTACCGAGCAAGCAAGTCGTACTTCTTACATGTTGATGTCCTACCAAATTTCAATTGTGACGTATGTACAAGTATATAATATACTAGTAGATACGAACATGCATTGCCGTGGCTATGGTATACAATAAAATATTCAATGTAGTGATTATATTTTTTACGAAAAATGGCAAACCGTGTTTAATTTTAATTGTTTAACTTTTTCTTGTGGTTTAATTTTGAAAATTATTGATACAAATATTTGCTATCGAATTTCTTTTTTTTTAAATTTAGCCAAAATAATTTATTTAATTTTTGAATAGAAATATATTTCTTTTTATGAAGTTTTTGACTTTTAACATAATTGAGATATAAACTATCCTATATTTTAAGTTGGCTCAAATTGAATGCAGAGTGCTTAATTTCACTAATATCGGTGCAGAGTTTACCCCGGACAAAACGTGAAGCGTAATTTTTATATAAGTGTATAGATAATAAACCAATTTTATATCAACGAAAAATACGCATAAAAATCATATTTTATTTATAGACTCAGTCCAAAGCACAAAATAGCGAAAAAGCATACCAGCGGGTAAAAAGGTGGGGTTTCTAATACTTTATACATTTTATTAACACTCTTCCCACTTACTTCTTCAATGTTTTTGAATAATAAATCAAATGCGTTTTAGTATCTTATGCTTTCACCACATCTGAATTAAATTTACTTTCCTGTTGATGTTGGGTGGGAAAAATTTGTTTTTCACGAATTTGAAAATCAATAATGTATAAATCAGTTCATACGTAGACTTTCAGTCAAAAATATTTTTTCAGATTACACCGGAATATATGAATATAGGGGTAGCAAGACTAAACAGTTAATAAGAAAAACAGGAAAACATTTATTTAATGATATAAATAATGAAAAAACGGTTCTTTTGAAATCTGTTGACTACATGCTTAAGTTTTTGAACTTGCAGTACTTCGATGTCAATTGGGTATTTTGTTATTATAATTCACATATCATTCTCATTGTTGCTTCAAAAGAATATATAGCCACTGTAGAATTTTCAAAAAATCTTTATTTTTGCTTAACCTATGCTTTTTAGTCATAAAAATATGTTTCAAATTGATTTGTAAACTTTTTCAAACGACTTGAAGCGTATATAGTTACCCCACTCCGGCTCAGCTATAGGTATATGTGAAACTTTAAATGCGTTTTTCTCAAAACTACTTTTTTCCAATTGGCGAGACAAATAACTGTGACAATGTTTATCCGATCGACTTCAAATTATCTTTAGAATTGGATTTTGCATAGAAATTCGTAGGAAATTTTAATTTAATTCAAAACTTTTTTATGGCCAGTTTTGCATGAAATTGTTAAATAAAAATTTAATTTTTCTATTCAACTGCCTATAATTTTTGAATGAATCAATATATTACAACTAACAATGGCTAAGTTCGAGTGTTACCAAGCATTTTAGGCTCTTGCAACTTGAAAGAATCAAAGCCCGGGAAATTCTTTCAGGTGCTGGCAAAACTTTATATTAAACAAGTAAGGAAGTGCTAAGTTCGGATGTAACCGAACATTTTATACTTTCGCAAAGCAAATGGTATACTCGTTTGAGATTTCTTTGTGGATTGACCGATATTTTCGGTAGAAGGTCAACTATAGGCACTGGGGTCCACATATTCAGTACTTAGCGGCTTGAACAGTTTTGGTTCGATTTAGACAATTTTTGGTCACAAGGTGGCATACTTTAGACATATTATTCACGCAAAGTTTTACTCCCATATAATCATTGTTGCTTGATTTGCATAGTGGAAAGTGAAAGAATCAGATGGAATTGAAAATGGTGTTATATGGGAATTAGGCGTGGTTGTAGTCCGATTTCGCCCATTTTCGCACTATAACATAGAAATATGATAAGAACGTTATGCACCAAATTTTGTTGAAATCGAGTAAGCAGATCCCAAGATATGGGTTTTCACCTAAAAGTGGGCGGTGCCACGCCCACTGACTAATTTTGAACGCGGTTTCTATATAGTCATCTCATACCATCCGAGAGGTAAAATTTAATGTCTCTGGCGTGTTTAGTGCTTGGTTTTTCGCGCTTTTAGTATTTTTTAACAGTACCGTTATATGGGGAGTGGGCGGGCTTGTCACCCGATTTCACCCATTTTCCCACCGTCAATAGAGGTGCTAATTTGCTTCCAGTGAATTTGGTTATTATAGCTTTAGCGGTTTAGGAGATATGCACATTAAACTTATTAGGGGCGGGACCACGCCAACTTTTTAAAAAAAATTTAACTGCAGATGCCCCTCCCTAATGTGATCCTGTGTACCAAATAACAGTCTTGTATCTTATTGCAGAGCTTAGTTATGGCAATTTATTTGTTTTTGATTAATGGCGCTTTGTGGGCGTGGCAGTGGTCCGATTACGCCCATCTGCAATACCAACCGTCTCACGGTATCAAGAAACATTTATACCAAGTTTCATAAAGATATCTTAATTTTTACTCAAGGTAGAGCTCGCACGGACGGACGGACAGACAGTCGCCCGGATTTCAACTCGTCTCTTCATCCTAATAATTTATATATATATAACCCTGTATCTAACTCGATTAGTTTTAGGTGATACAAACAACCGTTAGGTGAACAAAACTATTATACTCTGTAGCAACAGGTTGCGAGAGTATAAAAATGTAGCGAAAAGGTACAACTTCATTGTTCGACGAAGTGGTGAATGGATTACAATCAAATTCGGTATTACATTAACTAATTTTGAAGTCCATAGACTCTCTTAGTTTTATTACTATATTTTACTTCCCGTCAGCGAAAATTATACTAAAATCAAAGAAATGGAAGGGCTGATTGCATTAATTTTTGACATTGTTAAGGTATACTTGAGAACTTATTTTCAATAAATTGTTTATATATACTAGCTAACCCGGAAAACATTGTTTCGCCACATACGTTATTTTTAGAAAATGTGTTTTTTGAGAAAGATTTTTTAAAATAAATAAGTGTTTGGGAGATGTTATTATAACTGAAATATGAATGAAGAGTTGATGACAATTAAAGTATGCTTTATCTAAGTTAATAAATTATTATTTATTAAAGTAATAAATATTTATTAAATTACAATCGTTGATAGCTATCTATTCATCAAAATTAGTTAATTTCTCTACTACTAATTATGCAATAAAAAATAAACAATGATTAAACTCACTACGCAACGGAATGTACAATATTTTTGATCAGTCCGTCTTTAGCGAATATAAACAAACGGGAAAGTTTGCCCACGCGAGAATATGTCACAAAAAGTTTTCCGTGGGAAAAAACATGGTGTACACATATCCAAGTCACAAGTAGACAACCTTTGGCCATGTGACTTATTGATCGTCATTGCTAATACCAATCTAACTGGAAATTGAGAGCGTTTGAATTCAATTGGCCCATCTGTAGGAATCATGAGAATTCGAGGCAGCAATACATTTTCGCGGAACTTGCCATTCAAAATTTTGGCTTCGATAATGTTTTTTATTAATTTTTTAATTACTAATCTTGTGTCTTGCAAAGCCGTAGTGGGTTCAATATATGAAGCTAAATAACCGGAGATCCAACCCATGCCCAGAGTCAATTGGATAATTCAGTTTCCCTAGCATCGATAGATTTTTATGACACCAAGTCCCCTTTTTTTAGCATATGTAAATTTATTACTGAATATGCTCAATTTAAACATATCAGTAAGTTTACAAATCCTAAACTCTCTAAATTAAAATAAACGTGTTAACTCGAGCTAACTCAGAGCCCTTTTCGAACATTTAGCTAACGGATTGGCATGATTTCTAAGTTTCGAGAGTTTCGTCCAGCTCCTTTCAACATCAGGCTTAACCAATAGGATGCAGATAATCTGTGTATATGTTAACGTTACGAACATACCACGGTGCGCTTGTTATTATCCTTAATATTTTGGACTGAAATATCCGTATTTTCTCAATATTAGTTGCACTGTAGGGAATGTTACATACCATACATCCAAAAAGGTTTTATAATTGTATTGTAGATGAGTATTTTGAAAGTTAGTTTTAGCCTAGAGTTTTTATGAAAAGGCCGATTAAAGCTAGCTGCTTTTAATTTCATTTGTATTATTTTGGCATATGTATATGTCTTTTCCAGGTGAACTTTCTATCTAAGTGTATCCTAAGTGTATGTTACATCATTTGCTGGGAAATATTTATACCATTTAATCTACTTGCAGGACATGGTTATTCGCGTAATATAAATATAACGGGTTTACATTCTTACCATTACCATTCTACGATGAGAATTAAGTGGTCCCCAAACGATTTTCATGCTTTTCTAAGACCTTTATTACGGCATAATATGGCTGTGTCGTTCGCAAAAGTGGATGTTTATACAATTCGATTTATCGGGGTATCTGCAGTGTAAATTATAGGCCCAAGAACGCTACCTTAAGAAACATCAGCTTTTACTGGAAACTAATCAGTGATAATTTCCGATTTTTTCACATACATATGTTAGACATATGACTCAAGTATATTGTAACATTGGATAGGTAAAGTTTTATAAATTTTGTGTAGTAGGCCTTTATGTAAAACCTTTTCAAACGCTTGTGCTACGTCAAGAAATATTGCACAGAAAGTTCCTTCGAATAATTTGGGAATACAGGGTAAGCTTATTGGTCTGTAAGAAGACGCCTGTGTGTGGTCTTTTCCTGGTTTAGCTGTCATTAGTATCTGCGCCTTTTTTCATGAGTTTTGAAAGTGAATTTGTTTTAGAATGGCATTAAAGAGCTCAGAGAGTAGTGCTAGTGCAACACTTGGTAACTCTTTTAGTATTTTCGGTATAATATGGTCATAGCCTGGATATTTTTTTTGGGTTCAACTGCTGAGTGGCATTTACAACTTCCAGGGTTGATGTTTTAACCGTTTCTTGAGTTTCAAGACCATTTTCGATTAATTCAGGCAACATAAAATTATTAAACTTTTCAAAACAATTAACCTTTTCTTCGTTACTAATGTAACGTAACGTAACTCGTCCAATTACTATTTGTGTCCCTGATTGGCGTACTCACATCAGCTGGGGGTTTAAAGTTCTTATGTGCCTTCCAGAGGGAAACTTTTTGGTCGTCAGATTTTCTATGTATGATTTGACATAATGGTCTTCTGCTTGTTTCAGTGCACTTTTCAGCTTTATCTATGCTAATTTTAATCGTAACTTTGAAGCAGGAGAGCAATGCGCTTGCCATTCTCTCCGCAAGAGACGCTTTTCTATTACTAAATCTTCTATTTCAGTATTTGTTATTGTTTTTGGGCTCGTAATAATACTTTTTCTCTTCGGAGTTGCTAAGGTTGCCGCAGAGGCGAGTATGTTATTAAACTTAGTAATGTATTAATAAATTCCGTATTACTGTTCAAAATTGGGCTGATGTTAATATGACTACTAATAACTTTTTTGTATTTGAGCTAGTTTGTTTCTTGGCTTGTTAGTTTCAGTTCTTAGGCAACTATCACCGCTTGCTCGTAAATTTTTATTAAAACTGACAAGGATAAGTCAGCAACCGTCATAACTCATACAAGTTGGCAGTAGATTTTCCACGAAACCGCAAGGTCTAGTAGGTCGGGCATTTTTCTCCAATCAGTGGGCCAATATGTTAGTTTACCTAGAGAAATACAATCTAAATTGTTGTGTTTATTTAAAATAGTATTGTAAAGTTGGCGTCCATTTGGGTTTATCAGACGAGAACCCCAATAAACGTGCTTCGCATTACAGTATCCTCCAGCTAAAAATCTATCCCCTAGGGTATCGAAAAATTCCTGAAATTCTTAATTTTGGAAGGCAGTAAGTGGCGGACAGGGTTAACTCTTTGCCAAAATTATTTAAGGTTATAGAGATATCTGGTAGATAATTGGTGGCATATGGCTGTAAGACGCAGTGTTTAAGGCGGTTTCTTAAAAGTACCTCAGTGCCACCGTGCGCTTTACCATCGGGGTGGTTTGTAGAATAAAATATAAAAATTGTATTTATCCGTCATGTGCATTTCAGACAGGAGCATAACGTCAATGGCATGCTCTGTTAAGAATCATGCTAATTGCAATTTACGTGGATTTACACCATTCGCATTATTTTTTGTTAATGAAAATTTGTAACACATTGTTTTGAGCTCTAATTAAGTATTGAATCATATTTTGTATAGTCAACATGAATTGTGTCATGCACTTGGTAAAGTTTAAAGTCAGTGCATCAATATCTCCATTAGATTGAATCTGTGGAAACTGATCTGAATTGTTCTTAAAAACATTCGCATAAGACAATTGATTAGACATTAGGTTTTGCGAATTTAAGACGGATTTTTCAGTAGTTTTTTCTACAAAGTGGATTTGAGGTTTGTTTACCATTTCAATCCGGCGAGCATGGATGTTGTTGGACAGCCTAACTTTCATATCTTTTTGTGCAGGGCAGCCACTGTAATTAACTGTATGATTTTCTCCGCAATTACTAAATTTTTTGGTAGTGGCATTGTCTTTCTTAGACATGCATTTTATAAACAACATAGTGTGCATTAGGATTTCGTATGTCTGAATTCTTGGCAGTTGGTACATTGAACTGGACCATTTCTTTTGTGTGGCTCTTCTACAGTTACCCTGCGATGTAGCAAACATTGGCTGGGGTACTTTGTTTTTATTAAAAATATTTATAGCAGACTTAATATTAAAACCAGCCTCTTTTAATTCGCCCGGCTTGACTGTGGATTCTATCCCCTTATTTACAACAATGAGACCTTTAGAACTATTCAGTTGCTATGAGTAATAGTTTTTATTACTCGATGATACAAAAATTACAACTTGCATAAATCCTTTTTCGGTATATGTTTGAATTTTAGTCTCATCGATATTACCTTTTCACAAGGCACTACATGAAAGTTGTTTGTGCCAACAATTCTGGAAATGCTATTCACCAACACACTTGAGCTACGGCCACGCAAGTAATTTGGTGAAGCTTTGGTATTTCCAACCGTGGGAGTACCCTTTACTTGTGCATTATTGTCTTCACTTTGTAAAACAAATCTGTTGCTACTTGAGGGTTCTTTAATTTTATCACTAGCTGCACTCAATTGCATTTTGTTACGGTTAGAATTTTTGATTGGGCGATTTATTGCTGGGTGGTTGTATGTTGATTGCTATCGTTGGGCTTTTAGGTAGTATCTTTGCCGACTTCGGCTTCTGTTTATCAAGAGCGGGTCACGCAGTGTCTACAGTTCCGCTGTTGTTGTTTTTTGCCGTTGTTGATGTAGACGTTGCTGGTGATGTTGGCGCAACAATATTAAAGTAGGCATTAAAGAGCCTTCGGACTGGCGTTGTGCACCCATTTTATAACGTCTCCTTCTGAATAAAATATTGTTATAATTATTATTGTACTATTATTTATATTCTTAGTCCCCTGGCAATAACTGTTGTATCATTGAATTTAATCCATTGACATCCACATTTTTCGCTGGCAAAATAGCTCTTTCTGCCAGCCATTCAAGATTTTTAGATTATTTATGAATACTGGGAAATACAATACCTATATTGTCGATGAGAGTATTTTTATACTCTCGCAACCAGTTGCTACAGAGTATAACAGTTTTGTTCCCCTAACGGTTGTTTGTATCACCTAAAACTAATCGAGTTAGATAAAGGGTTATGTATATATAAATATCTTTATGAAACTTGGTAGACATGTTCCTGGGTACCGTGGGACGGTTGGTATTGCAGATGGGCGTAATCGGACCACTGCCACGCCCACAAAACGCCATTAATCAAAAACAAATAAATTGCCATAACTAAGCTCTGCAATAAGATACAAGACTGTTATTTGGTACACAGGATCACATTAAGGAGGGGAATCTGCAGTTAAAATTTTTTTTAAAGTGGGCATGGTCCCGCCCCTAATAGGTTTAATGTGCATATCTCCTAAACCGCTAATGCTATAATAACAAAATTCACTGGAAGAAAATTTAGAACCTCTACCTACAGTGTGAAAATGGTTGAAATCGGGTGACAAGCCCGCCCACTCCCCATATAACGGTACTGTTAAAAAATACTAAAAGCGCGATAAACCAAGCACTAAACACGCCAGAGACATTAAATGTTATCTCTGGGATGGTATGAGATGACATTATAGGAACCGCGTTCAAAATTAGACAGTGGGCGTGGCACAGCCCACTTTTAAGTGAAACCCCATATCTTGGGATCTGCTTACTCGATTTCAACAAAATTTGGTGCATAACGTTCTTATCATATTTCTATGTTATAGTGCGAAAATGGGCGAAATCGGACTACAACCACGCCTATTTCCCATATAACACCATTTTCAATTCCATCTGATTCTTTCACTTTCCACTATGCAAATCAAGCAACAATGATTATATGGGAGTAAAACTTTGCGTGAATAATACGCTTAAAGTATGCCACCTTGTGACCAAAAATTGTCTAAATCGAACCAAAACTGTTCAAGCCCCTAAGTACTAAATATGTGGACCCCAGTGCCTATAGTTGACCTTCTACCGAAAATATCAGTCAATCCACAAAGAAATCTCAAACGAGTATACCATTTGACTTTGCGAGAGTATAAAATGTTCGGTTACATTCGAACTTAGCTTCCTTACTTGTCTGAGTTGGTAATTGTGCAGAAATCAGTCAGTAATTTTATGCATCCAATATTTTCATGTACAGATAGTTTTCTATTGCCAATATCAAACAATTTTTGAGAAACTTTCGGCAGATAAATCATGCAGCCTATAAACGACCATGTTCACTCTCAGTTGTATTTTTTGAACATTACGCCACAGTCGCAATGACTTTAAGCAAGCGTTGGTTTCATTAGCGTACATTGAACGTGGAATAACGGTAAGTGTCTGTCTGAAATCACCTGAAAGGAGTTACAGAGTGCCGCCAAATACAAGGTGCGTTCCAAAGTAAAAAATAAACAAACATTATCGACTTCCAGTAAAAATTGCATGACATTTCATCTATTGGAAGTGAAGTTATTGCATTTTAAGTGTCAGTATGTTTTTGTCATCGGTGCGAAAATGAGCTTCGAACAAAGAGCCAACATTAAATTTTGTTTTAAAATTGCCTGATGATTGCCTATCTCGTAGCATTGTTTTCAATATGATTCCGAAACGAAATGCCAGAGTGCTGAATGGAAGGCGCCGGACGAGCCAAAACCCAAAAAATCGCGCCTGGAGAAGTCAAAAGTGAAGACAATGCTGAATTGTTTTTATGGTTCCAAGGGTATTGTCCACAAAGAATTTGTTCCACTCGGCCAAAACGTTAATGCGGTATTCTACCTTGGAGTTTTGAAGCGTTTGGTGCGCCGTATTCGGGCAACGAGCTAAAACACTCGTTCGACATTGCTTTTGGACCGTGCAAAAAACTGTATTTAAGCAGAAGGAGACTATTTTGAATAAAATTAATTGATTTTGCCGATAAAACCATTTGTTCTGTCTTTTTTTTTTAAAGTCCTGTTTACTTTGGAACGCAACTTGTAGTTTGTCGTTGTTTTTTATATATTTTTTCGCATCAAGCGAAAGTTTATGTGCCATAGTGCATTCATCCCAAATGACAATTGTTTTTTTATGTTGCAAACTGCATCTGGGTTATTTTGATTGTGTAATGGCTTATATGTGAAATGAGCTGTTCTGCCTACATCTAATAAAGTTGCTGCAATGCCAGGTGATGCAACGGCCATTGCGATGCCATTTCGTGTTCGTATCTCAGTAAGAAGTAGCGAAATAAGGAATGTTTTGCAAGTTCTACCATGTTCCATAAAAAAAGTACGTGTGGCACTCGGGGACTGCCACGGTAAAGCTATTACACAGAATTTTTTATCAACTTATGCAATTTTATTACAATTATTTATTTATTTTTTATGCAGTCTTTTTTTTCTTTGATATTAATTCAAGTTCAAAAACATTGAATGTTACTTGTGTTTTCGAACGCACCTTTGGATTATGTTTGGAAGTGTCTCAAATAAACCCTGGGCCGCAATATTCAATATTTCTTTCCAAAACACGCCTTTAACCATAAAACAACATGAAGAGTCCAAATAGCTCCAATCCTATAGCTATTTGAGACATCTAAATAAAAAACTATATAAATTCTCCGTTAACTCTTAGACAAGAGAAAACTAAGGTAGATGCTGAACCGGTTAACTTACTAAAAAAAAATTAAAAAGGATTTGCTACTTAAATAGGAAACATTCTAGATAAGATTCTTGTATAAAATTGTGCCAAATAGACCCACTTTATGGTTATTCAATAAAAAATTTTGAACAAAAAGAATGATATTAAGAGTTTGATCATCGAAATTCACCTGCATTTGTGATAATAATAAAATGTATGTAAATTGAGTACTCACTTATTTTCTTTCATTATTTTTTCATCACATTCTTCACTAATAAATGCACTTTGTTTATATATATTTAAAACAGTTTATATATAAATTTACGCGTACTCTCCGAACATGCGATTGCCTACAAGCCCCTTTTCGCAACGATGGTAAAAGTTAAAGATCATAAATTGAACAACTTTCTGACGTTCCTTCTGGAAGGGAAAAGTGTCAACCCCGCAAACCCGCAAAAACAGGAAAAATTTACAAAAATGTCAACATAGTTCTTGTCGATTAAAAATATTTTCAATTCAAAAATATTTGTCCATGGCTCGCAAAATCTGCGTTCATATATAATACATAAACATTTCGCATGAATCAATTAGTGTACATATTCACATACATACTAGAAGCCCGACAGACGTTGTCCTGTCCCATGTCTTAAATGTAAACTTTTTGAAATTAGCTGTTACAATTAGACCGTTTTGATGAAAATTTTTATTAGAAACTTACTACAATATCTAACGTCATTCATATATATTTATCACAATCCGACCAATTGATAGCGTGTCAATATGTATATTAGAATGCTTTCAGAGATGTTAATTGTAGAAGCTGTATTGAATTGAATGAAAACTTGAAGTCGTTTTAATTGATAGCGAAAAGGTTGAATCTATTTTATAACGGGTATTTATACTTAGAGTTAATTATCTACAAAAACTTAAGTTATCGTAATGCCATAGGATGTGCAATTTTTTTGGTTAATCCTTGAAAGGTATTAACAAATAAATTCGATGGTTTTTCTACTCTAGAGCACGCAACGTATAATTGGCCGTGAGAAAAGCACGGATTTTCTGAATCTAATCCACAAATCGTCATTGTTTGACCTTGTGCCTTATTAATAGTCATCGCAAATGGCAAGTAGATGGGTAATTGTAAATGTTGAAATGGTAACGGCGAATCTGAAGGAATCATTGGAATCCGTGGCAGAAGTACAACTTCACCTTGAAATTTTCCACTCAAAATAGTGGCTTTAAAAATGTTGCCCATGATTTTTTTATGACTAATCCTCATTGGTCCTTTTGTATTTTTCATAGTATTTTATTTCTAAAAAAAATGCCACGTCTTCGCGTATGAGCAAGAAATATAAACAAATTTATTATTTATTTATTTACATATTTCTTAGTTTTGTATATCCACTATTTCCTGCTGTCTCTTCAATTGATTTGATCCGCTTGAGATATGAGAAATACGATACGCCTAAAAGTATGCAAACACTGAGCGCATAAGGTTAATTTCCGTTACGAAATTTCTTCTATCATTCCCCAAACTCAAAGCCTGCGATAGAAGCTATGTAATAGCTAAAAAAGAAAAACAAAACAGTACTTGTCAAAACTGCCAACATAATGCGGTCGTAAAATGTTTTTTTATTCATCATTTAGTAGTGAAAGGATATGACAGTATCATACTTAATTTCACCATTTATATCTGATTAATTCAGATGCACTTCGATTTGGTGAACTCATACCGAAATTACTGATTAGTAAATTCGCAATGACAATGGAATGATCCTCATAGAAATCATTGCTTCATTGTAAACTGAGTCGCCGAATGATATCGTTAGATCGTTGCACCTACTATGATGTCGATACAATATATCATCAGTCATCGAATCTTTGTGATTATCCCACACCATTTATGATTGGGCCGGGAAACATCTCGTTCATACTATAGCAAATAATAGATGAATTTGTGTTCCTGTGCAGTAGAATTCTGGTTCAGCAAGTATACTGTCCCACTGATGGTCACTTTTTCACCGTTTTCGAGATAGACAAAGAAATAATGTTAAAATCGCTATGAGAATGGCATTAACTTGACTTAATGAGAATAATATAAGCCGACTTATTTTCATTCCTACTCCGTAATGTTTGCTGGTTAAAAAGTGACAACGGGAGACACCCGGCGGGGATAACTGGTTGGTTGATAGAACTAACTATATTACATGGAAATTATAGTATATTACCATTATTATATTCGATTGCTCCTGGATGAAAATCGCGATTAAAACTCAAGGGTTGATCGTATAGGTGTTAAAAATTGCAACTGTATGTATTTTTCAATGCTGAATCGTGAGGTAATAAAAAAAATTGTGTCCAAAAAGAAAAAAATAAGTTATATTTGGGGTCGACCACCGTTAATATTTAGTGATACCAAAAATAGATGTTGGCCGATTCTCAGACCAATCCTGATTAGCTCACCAAATTTAATCAAAATCGGTCCCGCCGTTTCGGAGGAGTTTGGCAACAAACAATGTGACATGAGAATTTTATACAAGGAGCAATTCAAAAGTTTCAGGCCTTTTATTAAAAAACGAATATTATTTGTTTTTTTTTTTTAATTTATTGGTCGCCTTCAAAATAGTCTCGTTCCGCCTGAATACAACGTGTTGCACGTTCAAGAAGGTTATCGAATGACTTTTTTAGGTTATTTGCCGGTATAGTGTTGAGGATGGCATCAACGTCAGCATAGCGGTTTCCTTTCATGCCCAAATGTAGTTTTCCGAACAAATACAAATCGCAGGGTGCCATATCAGGCGAATACAAAAAGTTTGGGTCCTTTTTGGCCTCTTTAATGATGTCTCTTGAATGTTGACCTCAGAAGTCTTTTTCGTGTTGTTTCAAAGTGTGCGGGTCAAATCGAGCACAAACCTTTCTGAGGCCCAAATTTTCTGTCAAATTACGCTAAATCGACGCTGCGGATATTGATAATTCCGATTCCACATATTTAAGCGATGATTTCGGCTCTTTTTTAATGAATTCACGCACAAATTCCGTGTTTTTTTCGTTCACAACATCTTTTGGCCGACCCGAACGTTCGTCGTCTTCCAAATCCTCCCGTCCCTCTTGAAAACGTTTAAACCACTCGTGAATACGGCTACGGGATAGACAATCATCGCCATAAACTTGTTTCATCATTTGATGAGTTTTGGTAAAAGGTTTACCAAGTTTAAAACAAAACTTAATGTTGGCTCTTTGTTCGATGCTCATTTTCCGACCGACACTACAAATGTAATGTCACATGTAGCGCGATATCTCAGCCTATATACAAGTCAGCTGTTATATAAATTTTATACGACAACACTGAAGAATACACAATTGAGGGACAACAATTTTAGACAGATGGCGCCACTAGAAGCCGCGTTGTTTAAAAAGTCCTGGAACTTTTGAATTGTCCCTTGTATAATAAATAAAAATAAACATATACATGGAGTAAGGTCAGCCGGACGTTTCAAAATCATGAATATCAGTTATATGGGCCTAAGGTAAGTTTTCGCCCGATTTTATCCATTTTAGGCACAAAGATACATTGTTATTATAAAAACACGCTTTATTAATTACATTAAAATAACTCCCACATTGACCGATATGTGTGGCGTAAAGTCAATTGGAAGTTCAAAAAGCTTTAAGTTAGGTATATGGAGGCTAAGGGAAGTATTGATCCGATTCAACCCATTTTATAATATTATATCAAAGAAACATTTTCACTGATTTTAAATTATATATCTCACAAATTGACCGATATTTTCCGCAAAAAGTCAGCCATTAGCTCCGCGGTCTTTCTGGCATCTGGGGGCTTGAAGACCTGACTTGGCATACCTTAAAGAAAATATGCGTGCAAATTTTTATTCCGATATATTAGTTATTGCTTGATTTGTATGCTAGGTAGTCAAAATATCAAATGGAATTTAAAGTTGTGTTATATGGCAAGTAGGCGTGGTTACTGTCTATTTTCGCACTGTAACATGGGAATGTAATAGTCTTATGTACTAAATTTGGTTGAAATTGGTGGAGTATGTTCGGAGATATGGGATTTCACCCTGTGAGCCGTGCCACACCCATTGTCGAGTTTTGACACATGCTGCTATATAAAGTCCTTTTGTGTCATCTCAAATGTAAGATTTAATGTCTCTGACGCATTTCGTTGTTGATTTATCGCAGTTTTAGTAGTTTTTAACAAAACCGTTAATGGGGAGAGGGCGTGGTTATCATCCGATTTCACCTATTTTTATGCTGTCACAAGTTGTGTCAAAATTATATGCCCTGTGCAAATTGATATGATGTAGCTTGAATAGTTTGGAAGATATATACATTAAACATATTAGGGGGCAGCGCCACGCCCACTTTAAACAACTTTTCAAACCTCATTGCAATTCATGGTATCAAATTACGGTTTTGTATCTTAATTTGCGGCTTTGCTATAACAATTTATGGGTTTCCGATTAATGTCGTTTTGTGGGCATGGCAGTGGTGCGGTGGGAAAATAATTCCAGACCGCGCCCCTCTTGTCCGGCCTGAAAATAGGTAAACATCAAATAAAATTAGCATAACTATAAGTTTCTATAAGTTGGAACATTTTTTATTATAGTATTTTATGTTTACTATTTCAGTTAATCATATTTAGTTCTAATCTCTTGAATTAGAATGGAGTAAATGTCATAATTAAACGATGTTCAAATGTTACAATATGTCAAACACTAAAATAATTTTAGCTGTAATTAATGTACTCGTACAGGTATTTTTGTACAAAATATACCCTCTATTCTTTACTTGCCACATAGAAAGCAGACATCAATTTTAAATGATAAAGATAGTTAGTAAGTGGACTCGTTTCACTTCTGGAAGGGCTTACGGTATTCGTTAGTGTTTGGTGTAACCACAATTTGTGTAGATTTATTTACCTATAAATGTACGAGTATGTATGTATACATATCAATCGACTACTTTTTGGCACTATATGACGAAAGACGAAAATATATACATACATACATATGTATGTATATCTAAAACTCCTTTCCTTGTAAAATTTTTATTTGCGACTTAAAGAATACCATATTTTGAAAACTATACAGTATGACAGCACATATACAATTTTTAATAATAGTGAAGGTAACTTCGGAATCAGAAAAAAATTAATTGACAAATAGTAAAGCCACAAGTGCGCCTATTAGATGGATAAATGTAAAAATGTGGGTATTTCTACGATGTACGTATTTTTTTATACTCTTACAATGTGTTGCTATAGAGTAAAACGCCTACTTCCCATATAACATAATTTTTAATTCCATCTGATTCTTTCACTTTCTAGTATACAAATCAAGCATCAATGAATGTATCGGGAGAGAATCCTTTTCTGATAATTGTATGTCTGTATGTCAAAAATGGGTTGAATCGGATCAAATAATTTCCTTAGCTCCCTTTACATATTATAAAGATTTTCGAAATTCCATTTTTCTTTATATATATATGTGAATTGATCGACGAATAACCGCAACTTCCATATACTACAAATAGTAATGGTATATTTTATTCTAAAAACCTTATGCCGCTTACAGGATGGTTGAAAAGTTTCTCCGTTTGAAATGAAAAAATACAGTTTTTGGTACGAAATATATTTTGTTATTCAATATAATCTCCCTTAACTTCAATACACTTATTCTGATGATCCTCCAATAATTTTATGCCATCCCTATAATGTCTTTCCGGAAGCTCTTGTTTCAGATTTCTGAATGGGTAGTAGTCGCTGGGTGCCAAACCTGATAATAAACATGACATATTAAATGTGCTGGACTGAAAGGTAGAATCTTAGGGATTGCGTTGGTCCTGTTTAAATTGTAGATCTAGTGAAATCGATCTATTTAAAGTTTATTACGAGATACGCAATGGCTTTAACGAAATCGGTCGAGATCTTGTAACCTTCACGGAAAAATTTAGGCACTACGAAAAATTGTTCGAATCTTTTAAGTGCCTGAATAATACTCACGAATCCTCCAAACCTGCTCCTAAGCGTAAACGTTCTTCCGATGAAGTAACACTTAGTTCCTCTGTACAGTAGAGAACGTCTCCACCCATTGACCTAATAAATCTCTCTTCTCCTTGCCCTCAAGGTGATAAGCCGTCAACTTCCAAAGAGCTCAATTACCCAAAAGCTCTATCTAATAGTAATAAGTGTCTCACAATTACAGAGGCTCCCCCTAATAACTTAGTAGCATCTGTTAAAAATTTGGTAGTTATTCCATCAAAAAAGTCTATATTTATTTCCAGACTTGCCAAAGATACCTTGGTGGAGGACATTAAGTCTTACATTTCGTCACGTTAAAAATTGAAGATATCAATATCCGTAAATTTAACTGCAATTATGATAGAAGTATATCATCATTTAAAATAGACGTATCTCTTGAAACATTCAAAAAGATCTTAGATAGTTCATTCTGGCCACCTGGGGCTTTTGTACGCGAAGTCATACTAAAGAAAACATTGCTAGATTACCAAAAGCAACCACCGATATAAAAAACTGATTGGTAGAAATTCGCTAAGCATTTATTATCAAAATGTTAGAGGTCTTACTACAAATTTAACCGACTTGTATTTAAACAGTTCCAATTTTAATTTCCATCTAATTGGATTTACAGAAACATGATTAAAACCTCACATTTATCTTATTATACCTTATATATACGGACTTATCTGTATACATGCAGCATGCTTCTTTAATAAATAGTGCTACTTCGATGGAAAATAATGCGGATTCAATAATCGTATTAGGAAATCGTGAAAAGCTTTCGATGACTATATCGTACCGATTTGCAATCGGTCATGTTTTAATGAGTTTTTCGAAAAAATGTCCGAGTTGGGTCTGAACCAAATTAATTTGATTCCGAATAAATTTGGTAAATGCTTAGATTTAGTATACGTTGGTACCTCTTCAAAGTGTTCCGATATTCAGAGTAATCCTCTTGTTCTAGCTGAGGACTCGTATCATCCTGCTTTGGAAATATCTGTCGTAATCATAGGCAATGAACGGGATAATAACCATGAAACTTCGTGCTTCTATACTCGGTTTAACTTTGCAAATACTAATTTTAAAAAGTTAAATACAGAACTTTCTACAATAACATGGTCTCTCATTTTAATAACATTATTATGAAATTATTGAAAAATATGTTCCAATAGTAATTGTTAATAAAAGTAAAAGTATAAGTCCGTGGTTTTCGAAAGAGTTATATAAATTAAAAACCGGAAAAACTCGAGCCTTTAAACATTAAAAAAAAAAACGGTTCACTTGTTGACTATTCTAAATATTTTGTATTGCGTCGAAAATATTTTGACCTAAACAAATGTTATAATAATTACTTAAATAAAGTAAAAAAGAATATTGTAAGTAATCCAAAATCTATCATTTCAAGTGACAATGATATTATTTATATCCAATATGTTTGCAGAGTTTTTCAAGTCAAACTACTGTAATAATTCTTCCAAAACTTTTTCTGATCAGCACGTGCTATGTTTGGATAATTTAATTACCGCTCCAATTATTTCTGAAGAAGACGTCCTACTTAATTTAAATAAGTTAAAACCATCTTTTAGTTACGGCCCAGACATGATACCCTCATGCTTCCTAAAAAATAGTGCCAAATATATTTACTTGCCTTTGACAAGGATATTTAATTCCTCTATTAAACACGGAATATTTCCTTCAATATGGAAACAGTCATTTATAATTCCTTTGCATAAAAGTGGATTTAGATCCAACATTGAAAACTATAGAGGTATCACAAAACTATCAGTTATACCTAAACTTTTTGAAGCTATTATCACTGACCATATAACCTTCGTAAAGGGAAATCGACTCTAACAAACTTGCTTGAATTTGTAAACCATGTGTCATTGGGTTTAAGGGAACATAAGCATACGGATGTTATATACACAGACTTTAGCAAAGCTTTCGATAGAGTAAATCTCTCGATTCTCATACATAAACTTGATCTGCTGGGCTTTGAGCCAAGATTTCTTCAATGGGTAGCTTCCTATCTTTATAATAGAACACAACGAGTGATATTTGAGGATACTCCTTCAGATACGCTTAATGTTTCTTCAGGTGTTCCGCAAATTAGTCAGTATGGAGCAAGTTTTTAACTATTTTGATTTGGGAGTTAATATGGACCCTAAGCTTAATTTTTGTCTTTATATTGATACCATGGCCTTGAAATCAAAAGCTGTCCTCAGTTTTGTTAAACGTTAGTCTAAAGAATTTAGAGATCCGTATATTACTAAAACACTTTATACAACTTTGGTTAGACCTATATTGGAATATGGCTCTGTTGTATGGACCCTAGCTACCAAATCCATTCTGACAAGTTAGAGTTTGTTCAAAAACAGTTTTTACTTTTCGCCTTAGCGCATTTCCGATGGGATTCTAGGGTAAGTCTACCTCCATACACTAGTCGTTTAAAACTTGTTAATCTACTTACACTTTCTAGTCGTAGGGAAATGCTTGGCATAATATTCTTAGTGAAAATCTTAAATGGAACAGTTTGCAGTTCTTTTCTCCTGTCTGAAATTAAATTTAATATCCTGGTTCGCTTTTTGAGGCAGTTTAGACCTTTACTGTTAAAATCCTGTAGATCAAATTTTGAACTAATTTTACCATGTCATGATTTTAGGTTTACCATGTCATGATTTTAATTCTCATTCCAGCACATTTGACTTATCTGACTCTCTTTTCAAAATTAAAAAGATTTTATAGTTTTCTCTTAATACATGAAAATGTAACAATTTATTATATCGTAACTATTAATCTTAGCCGTTGAAATTTTTGTTTCTGTAGCTGAGCAGTTTTAGATCTCAACACTTAAAAAACACTCGCGTCGGTTGTGCGGGAGGAGTGTAATCGTTGGGTTATTATATACTCCATACGAATATAGAAACGAAGCAACAATGCAACAACTTGGAAACGACAACGGAAATAGGGCCGAATATATTATTGGTCATCGAATCTTTGTGATTTTCAAACAAAATTTTTGATCGGACCAGCAAACATGTCGTCAGGACTATAGCAAATAGTAGACGAATTTGGAGTTAAATGCTGCTTCGGCAAGCATACTGTCCCAATGATTGTCATCTTCTAGCAAGTCTAGTGCAAGGCATGCATCAATATAGGTTGAATACTGTTGTCCATTTCTTTACGTGCGAGTATATCTTAAAATGACATTGGTCCGGTAACATTAACAGTCGCAGATTACATCACTCAATCTGCCTTGGATCGACTGTATGTATGTACACGACCCAAATTATTTAATTTGAATGCACCAGAATATCCATTTTTTCGGTTGAGCCCAAGTAAAATAGTGTGGATTTATAGCAAGATCAATTGTTATTTCGTTCGGGAAAAATGCGCGTTTGCCGCTCGTCTGTTCGAGATAAACAAAGAAATAATGCTAAGTTCACTATGAGAATTAAATTAACTTATAAGCTGCAAAATTATAAGTATAACAGTCACTGCTATGATCGTGGCTCAAATAAAACAAAAATAAAATGAAGGAACACTGTATTAAGATTGTGAAAAAGGAAGCTGGCTTCGTTTTCATCCATACTCCGTGATGTTGGCTGGTTGAGAAGTGACAACGGGAGACACTTGGCGGGGATAACTGATTAGTTGACAGAACTTCACATGAAAATTATAGTATACCACAATTATTATATTCGATTGCATGTTGTAGATCTGTGAATGGATGATTTTAATTCTCATTCCAGCACATTTGACTTATCTGACTCACTTTTCAAAATTAAAAATACTTTATTGTTTTCTCTTAATAAATGAAAATGTAACAATTTATTATATCGTAACTATAAATCTTAGCTGTTGAAATTTTTGTTTCTGTAGCTGAGCAGTTTTAGATCTCAACACTTAAAAAACTCTCTTGCCTTTTTGACTCGGCTAATTCCGCACGTATGCGGATTGAGCCCCTCGCGTCGGTTGGGCGGGAGGAGGGTAATCGTTGGGTTATTATTATTATTAAAAATTCAACGATGCGTTTTGAAGGTGAAGACTCCTTACAGACTTCAAACAATTGTTCATAAATTGCCTTTGCTTTTAAACCTTTCAAAACAAATAATCTAATCACTGCTCGATATTCAATTTTTTCCATATTAAAAAGAATACTCTGACACCTCAACTTCAAATGGCTTGTAAACAAAGAATTAATGGACAGAATGGCTTGTACCTTTGCATGTGTTCTTAAGACAGATGTACCAACTTGAGGAAAAATTTGGAGCTAGAAGTGCTATTTCTTGGTGAGAGCAAAAACGTTTCAACCAACCTATATATCGGTCAGTGTGTGAGTACTATAAAGGGTTTTCCAATAAGAGTGAAATGAATTACAAAAAAAAAAAACACCAAATGCTAAGGAAATTCAAATGTTTTTTATTTATTATGCAGTACAATCGATACAATTGAGTTCTGTATATAACATCATTCAAATGGCCCCCACAACTTCTTTTGCAGGAACGAAATCGATGAACTCAATTTAAGAGTAATTTACCACTAAATCAAGTCATATGTCATGAATAGCACGTTCAATATTGACTCCTAAAGCTTTAAGAGAGTCTGGTTTATTGACCAATGTTGAAATTATCGAATCTCCAAACTTTGCTCGCAATAATTCGGTTATTGCACGTGCTGTGTGGCCCGTAGCCCCATCTTGTTGGAACCAGATGTTCTTAATATCAACTTCTTCCAATTACGGCCATAAAAAGTTGGTTATCATCGATCTATATCGCTTCCATTGACAATAACGGTGTCACCAGCTTAATTTCGAAAGAAGTACGGACCGATGATTCCACCAGACCAAAAACCACACCAAGTGTCAATTTAGGTGAATGTAATGGTTGTTCATGAATAATTTGTGGATTTTCTTCGCAACAGAATCGACAGTTTTGTTTATTTAAGAGTTGCAATTGGGGAACGATTATTTTGTTAAAAAAATTTAATAATTTGTAAACGTTGTTCTTACGTATTTTTCCATGATGAAATTGTAAACATTACTGAATACAATGAAAAATTTAATTACAGATCACGACATATTACAAATGGGCGATACGACATTTAAAAATCGTGTCATACCTATTGGCTTATGAAATTGCTTGGAAATATTTTTCCAAGTATATTTGAGCAATTTTAATATTGAGTATAATCAGCTCAGATCTTTTCTGCTCCCAATACACTCTATATAGTGATTTATGACCGCCTACAGTTTTTTAAACCGTATAGGTTGGTCAAAATGTGTGATATTTTAATGAAATTAAGTGGACAAGTTTTCCTAAAAACTATGTGGTTCAGCGTTTAACAGGACTTTGATCCCTTCACAATTTCGTCGAATAATGAATGTTGAATTCTTTCGCAACAATTTTTAACATAAAGCTTTTGTCAACACCTGAAACTAATTCGCCGGCTTTGATACTTGCAAGTTACAAGTGTAGGAAATGTTCGGTTACTCCCGAGCTTAGCCCTTCATTACTTGTTGACCATTATTTGGCTATAGATAGGTGAGAATTAACTTATGGAGAAAGCTTGATGTAACTTATAATTAAGTTTAGGTGACTTATTTGTTAATTTATGTATACAAGTGCACATGTACAAGTTGTAATACATGTTATGTATTATAATCAAATTAATATATACGTATTAAAAATACGTTTACTCCTTTTTTGTTTTGTTAATGAATTGTTTGTAAAAAAAAAATACTATTCTTTTTTTTAGAAAATTTATTCGAATTTCAACAATTTCGAATCTCTCACTACATTTTCGCACATTTTTTGGACCGAATTTGCCACACTTAAAAATTGTGAAATTCCATCCCTGGCATCTGCTACGCCACTGTTTATTCTTGCTTATATACTCAATATGCAAATACACGTACATAGATGGACAAGTCCATTCGCATTTAATTTACCCTCTGCATAACGGTTTTAGTTTGAAGTAATTACCATATATCTTAACCAACGCATGCGCATTTTTTTGCTGCTTTAACACTACAATATGAATAAGGTAAACGAAAAACGAATGTGTTTGTCTCTGTTTAACACATTTGACTGACTATTTAATATTTGTAGGTTTAACTTCAATATAAACGCAATCCTGACATTGATATATTTTACTACCAATCTGAAAACGGCTCGTTTGCAATAATCCAATTGGTGGTAACAAAACTTCCGGGTAGTTACTGATAAACAAACAAACAAATATCTTTAAGGGAATGGTAATGTGTCTACTTACCACAGTACCCAATAGAAAATATCTTAAAGATCCGAGAAAATACATACATGTTTTCTCGTTGTAAGGTACCAAGAGATGGCTTTTATGTTAAAACACATTTCTATTGTGCTGGCTTCAGTCTTAAAAAAAATCAGATTGTAAAAGAACCAAAATAAGTTAATGAATATTTGAAACATTTTGTGAATAACAAGCTATCTCATTGAATTATAGTATGGAGGAACATTTGAGTTTACTATATATATTCCCCAAATTACTAAAACTATGTATATCATTTATACCTCGGGGAACATTTCTCTCTAGCATTGCTACAGTGTTAAAATGAAGTTGACAATTAGAAGTGACTTACCTAAAGAAAACGTCCGAATCATAAAAATTGGGAGCTACACAATTTTAAGTGAAATTTCATGAGCCAGGAACTACTCGACCAGCTTGAACCAACAGGAAAAGGTATACGACGGCAAAATCAAGCACCGATTTCATTAATTTTTGACTATAAGCCAGAATCGAAAATATCCATTTTTTACAACCGATTCACATGTGGTTTTTAGCATAAACCCTTCGGGGAACGAATTTATTAGTCCCTGTAACACATGTTGCGAGAGTATAAAAATTGGGATTTTAACGCATTTGTTTACATAACGATTTTATATAATATTATCTCATGTTATTATTATGACCAAACCTCTGAAATTGGAAAATAGGTTCATACTGTGAGCTGTCGCGTGAGAGTAAACATTTATCAATGTAGATTATAACAAGTAACAAAGGACTAAATTTATGGATAATAAGAACTTGTATTATTTCAGGTATTTTTAAAGCAATAATTGCATAAATAGCACAATGGCTTTAATCAATAATGGTAATATAAATGAATCCGATGATGAGCGTGACCTTACCAGCTTATCTTGGTTAATGGAGTTACGGAATCAAAATTTTAATTGGACAAAGAACGTGCAACAGGTTAATTTGGACGGCGATGAAATGAGTAATCGACACAACATAAAATACTCTCACGGAGTAAGTGAAGGACAACAAGGAGCGTATGATAAAACAAGTATGTTTAAGAATAAAAACAATTCCAACGACAAATGCAATGATGTTATGAATAATGATCATAATGTGACAGCAACCAGTAATAGAACACTGTTTAATGAGTTTGATAAGCAACAAAAAGAACATACTTCAAGCAGCGACAGTGAAAAAAGTATAGCTAAACGAAATTGGATAGGTAAATCCATTGAAAAATCATGTAGAAAATCGTCTAAAGGCATGCACTTTCAACAGCAGCAATTAAAACTACAAATAAAACGAGCTACCCCAGTCGAGCGCTTTGAAATATTTCTAGAAAAAGTTAAAAGGTATTTATAATCTAATCAGAAGAGGTATATTATACAGAATTTATTTATAAAAGTATGATTTAAATATTTTATTTGTAATTCTTCGAAACCAAAAATTTTTTTTGGTACTAGTTGATACGTGTATGTATAATAAATTTTATAAAGAACAAGTAGGGTTGTGCGAAGATTGAGTTCAATACTTTAGGTTCCTTCAAATATTGGCGAGCGACGTAAAAGTCCTACTCCGCTCATCTGCACTACCAACTTCTGCAGTGTGCCAAAACACCATTTGATGTTTTACACGAACATTCCAGACCGCCCGAGAACCCTTTACTAATTATGCAATAACTTGAAAAGTATTTACCGAATTTACTTCAAACTTTTTATATATTTCTAAAATATTATACTTTATATATAAAAAAATACTTTATTTATAAGTTAAAATTCTGAATACCTCTAACGGTTAAAGTCTAACCCCTTATTTCTACTTCTTGTAGCACATAAATCGTTACAAAAATATCGAATAATAGCCACCGGTCACTCCTACTCGCATGACATCCATTGGCAAATCCAATGCACATGGTGCATATATCAAATAGTATACGCTGGCCGAACCGCCACATTTTCTGGATCGATACTCATTGTATTTTCTCCTCAATTTATCTAACATTTCGTTCGTATGGTCTTTTTAATTCTGCTTTATTGTTATTTGTTTTGCTTCTCACACACAGTCTTATTTGAATTCAAGAATACTTTTCTCCATCTGCATCTGTGTATATCAACAAAAATTTAGGCAAAAAGTGCAGCAATGCAAGAGCACAACACGGCATTTACACATTTGTACATATACTTGTAAAAGCACACAGCATGATCAAAGTAATACTGAACTCATTAAAATTTATCTGCATCCTCTCTTATGAACAAGTGAGTAAAATTAAATTGTTAGTTTACACTCGAGAGAGGCAAAAATTGGCGGCACATATAAGTGTAGAAACACAATGAGTTTTTTTTTTTTGTTTGTATGGGAATAAATTTGCCATATTTTATATTAGTAAGAGTACTCATTTGCACCAATTTTTATAACTCATGACTTAAGTGCACTAAATATATTAGTACTCATTGCAGATCTCTGGTACGGAATGACGGAACGGCAGTCACTAATTCCACTAAAAGCGAACAAAATGATATCGAGGTCAAGTAAATGAACACATTAACATTTGCGACATGTCATTTTAACAACTTGACAATCTTTGCTCGTTTGACCTTCAGAGCATAAATTTCGTAGGGAGTGGTTAAAATATACGTATTCGATTGGCTGGAAGAAAAGGAAGTGCATGTAACTAAATTTGATGGACCTTTAAGGTTTATTTGTATGTACATATTTCTCCAAATTAAATAAAACCCAATGTTTTGATGATAAGAAAATGTGGTAGTTTTGCAACAGATTTGGAAGGCATTTTCGTACTCAAAGATTTCCTGAAGTGCCAACAATGAGAATGGCCCATTCAATCACTCTTATGGCGTTAATAGCAAACCCCTTTGCTATTTCGCTTGTATGGTTTCGATAATTATCTTGCTGGAAGACCCAAATCAATGGCGTTTTATCGCTAGCGTAGGGCAGCATGGTCTGCGTAATTTTGACATAACCTATCCGATCCATGATATCCTTGATAGAGTGTGTTGATCCTACGGCCTAGTAAGAAAGTTATGCCCTTATGCCCAGCCCCTTGTGACCAGTCAATGTGTCGTTTTGCAAATTAAATCCGTGTTGCTAGGATTTTATTTTTATGGAAAGGAGTTTTCACGTACATCTAATACTACCTTAATGGCACCAACTTCCGCTTTAAAGACACTGTAGTGACCTGGTAGTCTAAGGCTACGGTTAATTGAGAGCCGAAAGAAGACTCCTCTTCCCAGCTTTCCCTAACCTTCGTTTCATTCGTCACAAAGCTCACTCCACCTGTTATAGTTGTTGTTGTAGTAGCAGAAAATTTCCGTTTACGTAGACCCGACTCTCGTGGGAACGGCCCACACCTTTTTTTCTAGCAGCTCCACAACATCGCCGCGATACACCTGCCAGCTATGTCCAGAGGTGCTACGTGTAGAATTGCATTGAGTGGGATTGTGGTGTTGTCTTTAGAGCATCACAGATACCAAAAAGGGCCGCTCTTTTAACACCTTCCAGCGAGTGTGGTTTTGGATTGGGGGGAGAAACATTTTTTCAAGTAGGCTTTTCTAAGAATACAGACGGCGCTTAGGAATTTTCTTTTTACCATATATTCGTATTTTTCAAAATCGATTTAAACGCCTTTATAACGACCGTCTTTGATCACTTCATAAATGAAGTTCTTCGCGATTTAAATTTCATGTTTCTATATCCTCCATCGCTTTTGCTTTCGGTGATTTATTTAATATTTAACCATAGAAGCGAAAACCAGCGCGATTACGCTTTGATTGACCGTTTGAAGCTAAAATTTCCTAAATAACAACCCCACAAATTGTATAAAACGGCAATATTATGGAAACGATCTTAACGTAACTATAATAAGCATAGCTCATGCCTACACAAATATAATACATGCGTTATATTAACAGTTTTGGAGTGCGATTTTTTATACAGCGCTGCCAGATAGGCGAATTTTTCTGAATTTGCCGGACTTTTCGAGCAATAGTTCATGATTTATCCGAATTTTTCACGTACCATGTCATCTATCTTCTTTATCTTTATAATACTTACAGTTAGTAAGGCGTATCCTGCTACGCCCCTTTTTATACTCTCAACATGTTGCTACATAGTATAATAGTTTTGTTCACCTAACGGTTGTTTGTATCACCTAAAACTAATCGGGCGAACAATCACCGATTTCCTCACCATCGAAAAGTTATTGCAACTTCGCTTCTTTGTACTTAGAAAATCGGTTTAAGTCCTGTGAAGGGTGCTGATACTGGTGGATCAACAATGTCTTCCACTTCTACCGCTCATCCAGGACTAAAACTCTTCAGAATTGTCCTCCGATGGTGACTACTTTACGATTACTTTATATCTTGAAATGTTAATGGCCTGGTGACTTTAACTAGCAACTGTCGCAGATTAAAGCACTCAGTGTATACACGACCCAAATTATTTTATTTGATTAAACTGGGGCATCCTGTTTTTCGATTGGTCCAATGGCGTGTAATTTTTGAATAAAATTGTTTGTGCAAAGGCACCAAAAACATTCGCTCGATTGAACAACTCAAAAAATTCGTTGAGCGTAGTTTTTGGTAGATTTATAACGCATTATAACTGTTTCATTTGTGAAAATACCAAACCAAATTTCATTAAAATCGGTCCAGCCGTTTCGGAGAATTTTGGCTATAAACACCGTGACACAAGAATTTTATATATTAGATGACAAAACATCATTTTTGCAAAATTATAGTCTTGTAGGAAATTTTCTGCTCTACAAAAATGGTTTGTATAGTTTTTCGATTAAATTAAGCGTTTACGAGATATTCATCATCAAACATCAATGCCTATCAAAGGGAAACAAAAAAAAAACATTTTTGTAGAGCAGTAACGATGTGTTTTCTATGAGTTATAAAGTAAAAAACAAACTAGCTTTACAATAATCAAAATTCAACCCTCAATATATTTTAAACGTAAAGTTTACGAAAAAATCGTGAAAGACAAATTTATAGAGAATTAAATTTCCTACAAAATCAATGAAACGAGATATTTTTTTAAGCAGTTGGAAGCGAGATACGAATTTTTCTATCTAATAATAAAAAAAAAAGAAAAGCCGTAATGCGGAGGACCTTCCCGTTTCAATTAAGAGCTCACACTTCGAGGACCTTTCTTAGAGGTGTCTATCAACCAATTTTTCAGAATACGAAGCGAAAAAAAAAAAACGATTTTTTTTTATTTACCCTACTGTATATACATATGTACAATATCTAAGGTCTTATAAACATATAAACCTTCTATTCTTATGATTAATTGTTTTTGTGAATCAAAAGTATCGTAGAAGGTTTGGATATGTGATTAATTTTAATTATTTTTTTAATTTTACTACAGAGTATTTGTAGAATATCAGAAATCGGCAATTAACTATCAAACGGACACAACAGAAAAGCCGCCATTTAATTACTCTCATATAATCGGTATGGCAATGTTGGAAAATGGGCGAGTGACGTTACAACAAATATGTTCTTGGATAGAAAAAAAGTTTGCCTTTTTTCGCGTTAGAAAAAAATGGAATGTAAGTAATTTATACTCGTTTATACGTTGATATCTAAATTTATATTATTTATAAATACAATGTATTTTAGAATTCCATAAGGCATAATTTATCACTGCATCAGTGCTTTCGTAAAGTTGACCGTAAAAAATTTGAGAAAGGTAAAGGTGGTTATTGGGAACTGGGTGTTGATCCTCGTAAATGTGATAGGAAGCGTATAAGGAACAGAAAAAATGCACAGCATAAAATTAGACAATTGCAACATCAACATCAACCGCAAAAATTGCCAAAACATCCTTTAAGCACAAATAAAAGTAATACTACACAGGAAACAAAAGCTATAGTGGTGCTTAATCAGCAAAGTCCGATAAATATATCATATAATGAATTACAAAAAATACAAACTGGAAGCTATTATAGTGATTGTGCTCAACAACAAACTTACAGCGCTCTTGAGGCCGACCACGCAACTGATGGGCATTTGTTGCTTGACGATCTCGACATTCAACAAGACATCGATGTGGTCAGCTGTTGCCAACAGTCGCAACAGGAGCATGAAATATTTATTACTAGTATGGCAGAAGAAACCCCTACGGCAATTAATAGTGTACCTAATGATAATAGCCCCCAGACTATTGAATTACTGCAGAATAGTAAGCAACAACAATATCAGCTCGGCACAATTATAATTAGTACACCCACCGAAAAATACGGGAACATTTCCAATTTCGCTGCTTCAACGGGATCTATTAATTGTTTCATTAATGGCGAATGCACTGATGACAAAACACATAAACTACAGCAGAATTTCGTAAGTTACTACTACCGTTATTTAACTGGTCGGTGTTATTGTTAAATGCAACAACTTAATAGTTTAGTTTATAGCTATATTGTACATGCTAAAGTATGGTGCTAAGCTTATTAAATTAGGACTTATCAGCTATCCTGACAACGTCCACTATGAAATTCAAATTCGCCGGTATATGTATGCATTTTTAATCGCTTTTATTTACATGCTGTGTTTGTATGTTTGTAACTTTTTTCAGTGGTACAGAAACGCAAATATTATATACATAGTATATATATTTGAGCGCCACCGTGACAAAGTGATCAAAAGTTAGAGCAGCACTAGCAGCACTCTTCACAAGTGCATTTTTTATAGTAGAATTAAATCTGAAAACGTGACCGATTAACGGTTTGCATCCAACGGACTCTTTCTAGCTATTGCTTGGCATAAACATCAATCAAGTCGAATTAATGTTACTTAATAAGGAAAAAATATTATTTATGAATATCTTTATTTTGTTTTTTTATCGATAAATTTATATGACAGGTATCTGCTATAGGTGTCAGATCTGAACAATTTGTTCGAAGATTGTAGCGTCCTGAGCAAAAATCTATATAAAATTTCGTGAAGATATCTTTCGAATAAAAAGTTTTCCATACAAATACTTGATTTTGAGCGATCAATTTGTATGACATCTATGTGCTTTAAGGATCCGATCTGAACAATTTGTTGGGAGATTGTAGCGTCCTGGACACAAATCTATGCAAAATTTCGAGCAGATATCTTTCCAATAAAATGTTTTCCATACATGGACTTGATTTTGAGCGCTCAATTTGTTTGGAGATTGTTTCGTGAAGATATATTGTCACATTAAAAAGTTTTCAATACAAGGACCAAATTTTTATCGATCATTTTGCATGGCAGTTATGTGCTATAGTGGTCAGCTCTGAACAATATAATCGTAGATTCAAGCGTTGCAAATCTATGCAAAATTTGAAGACATTTCGTCAAATAAAAAAGTTTTCCATACAAGCACTTGATTACGATTGTTCAGTTTGTATTTCAGCTATAGGCTACAGTGGTTCGATATCAGCAGCTTCTTGGAGAGAAAAGGACGTTTGCAAACTTTCAGATCGATATCTCAAATGCTGAGGGACTAGTTCGCGTATATACAGACAAACGGACATGGCTTTATCTACTCAACTCGTCATGACTATCATTTATATATACATTTTATAGGATCTCCGACGTTTACTTCTGGGTGTTACAAGCTTCGTAGTAAACTTAATAAACCCTGTTCAGGGTATAAAAATAACTATATTAAAAGATCTTAACGTGATAAAAAAAATGGGGGTAACAAATCTGCTAACTTAAGCGATCCCATATAATCAAATACCACCAAAAATAATAGGTTTTTTTATTTTTATATACACAGTTAGAGCTTATCATACACTTATATTTTTGCAGATCTGCATAAAGGGCGACGAAATACGAACCATAAGCGGGAATGTAACCTCATATGTGGATAAAGATGGATTATCCGAAAAATCTTCAAAACCCAGGTCAAATTGTCAATGGAGTGCAGACCATCATCATACTAATACAACAACTACATTTACACCATTTATTCCATATTCTGCATCTACGAGCAAATATGTTCCATCATTCTTTATTAACAGCGTCGAGGAAGAAAAAAACGTTTTAATATCCCACTCAATAATGCCAAACGTTGTCGTTGAAAAACTGTTGCAGCCGTATGGATTACAATACCCACTCGCTCCTTCTCTAACTACACCAGCAACGACTACAGTGACGCCACAAGTTACGACTAATGGCAATAACAATATAAATTCAGAGCAAAATAATCAGCAATTACTGGCGATTGACAGTATACGTCCATACATTGACGGCATTGAAGAAGCATTTCAATATCTACGCAGCATGGATAACAATCGGGAAGATCTATTAGATAATTTCTTAGATATCTCTGTGAGTGACTACTAAACTCAATTACTCGATTACATACAAATATTCATAGATTATTTATAAATAACTGTATAAGTAATTAAAGAATAACTTCACGCTATACCAAAGTTAATACAATTGCTTTATAGTTGACTCGAAAATAATAAAAACGTAAATAAATATCTGATATAATGTTATTGGTGTATAATCACAATTTTTTGTTCATTCAACATTCTAATTATGATTATGGGATCAAGGACTGAGCTGATTTCATTAATTTTTGGCGCTAAACGACATTGTCGCAATGAAAACATATCCGCATAATTTTATTAAAATATCGAACACATTAACTAATTTAAAGTGAATCGAATGGTCGACACTATATTGTGGCTTGTAGAAGTCTGGACTGTTGTTCATTTGTTCAACTAATTTTAATAAGATAACCCACACAATTGCCGGTATATTTGTCTTTATGCAGTTTGTACGAGAATCTCTATTTGCCTATTTATGGAACTTTTGACAATTTATCGATCGATTTCAATATGTATATTTATGGTGAAAATCCCTAGCAGAGCGAACATGTCAAAAGTGGTTTGCACGATCAAAAGATGAAGAACTTGAAGCATTACTCGATAAAGATTGTTGCCAAACACAAGAAGAGCTCCCAGAATCTTTGGAAATCACTCAAGCAGCCATTTCAAAACGTTAAAAGCAGCAGATTTTTTCAGATATATGTATATAGCATATGGCTGATATACAAACCGGCTGATTAATCAAAATCAAGTTCTTGTATGAAAACTTTTTTATTTGTGAAGGGTATTTTAGCTTCGGTGCAGCAAAATTTAACTTTTTTTCCTATTTTTATTTGGTTTTATTTGCAAATTCAGCTATCCTTTTGTATCTAATAATATTGATTAAAAGTAAGAACAATGGTTCATTAATAATAAGAATTTTATTAATAAAAAATTTTTAAAGACATTTCGGGTACAATCAACTGTTAATATAATGCAGTAAATAACTCCAAATCTATTTAGTTTTTGAGATCATGGTATGTAAAAAAACAAATGTTTAAATTAATGAGTTCGCTATGGCCTCCTTACGTTTATTTAAATGAGCTTATGAATAAAATGCGTTCTTTAAATTCAAGTACCGATACAACTTTACATTCACATAATCAGGGGTGTTGTAGAATCTGATAGTTAACGGAATCAGAATTGAAAGCGATAAAAAATGTAATAGGTGTCATTAATTCAGATATTATTGGTTTGACGTTCGAAACAGAAATTGGATTTGCGTGTAACGGAAACCAATTTTGTTGGTTTTGTTATCAAAAACAAAGCAAAAGGATAGTCGCTGACAGATTTGAAATGTAAAAAAAGATATTAATTCACGTATATTATTGTTACGATTTAATCTATCTTTATTTCTATAGAGGAAAACAGAAGCATAAAACACAAAATGTCATAATTATTGAATTTATGGAAAAAGTTCAGATATTTCAAAAGGATTTACAAAACACAATAAACGTAATTTAACACCCAAAAACGTCTTTATTCAGTCGATGATGTGATTCAAGTGGATTGCTGTCTTTTAATTTTTTCGTTGCTTTTTTCTTCCAATAAAATAATAGCTAAAATAGCGGAACTCATTTGTAAACTTTAGTAGACTTCCCTACAAAAAACTGCTGATGGGTTCACCAAGACACTCACTTTGTTTTTGTCAGTCGTGACGGACAGTTTACTTATCAACTGACTGTCACTGTTATTATTTAACAGAGATATCTTCGAATTATATTGCTTACATGTGTAAAAATGAAATTGCTGATTTCCATAGGAGTTTCGAGAAATTGTGAAATACCTATGTAGCTGTTATTCTGTGCGATAAACCAAAAGTGTTGCGTGCTTCTATGCAATAACTCTTTTTGTGTTAAAAAATAAATAAATAAATTAGTTATTATTAAGTTTCAAATAAAATTATATTTTTAGTTAATTTCAATTTTTATTTAGGCATTCTTAAATACCGAAATTTTCTAGAACTGGAGACACACGTGCAGCAGAGCTTTTGTGATGAACAAGAATGGAATTAAGTGGAAATTTCTTTTCATAATTAATTTTTGTTGCACTCTTTTTTTATATATGTACGTATATGTACAATAATTATAACTAATTGTAAGTAAAAGTTTTGCATTTATTAAGGAAATAAAAATTATATTATCTACTGCGCAAAAGAATTTTTCACTTGTGATAGATTTACAGTCATCATGGCAGCTGTGATAGCTCTTCAGTTATATCTGACTATTTTCAGCTATGATGGATTTATGATCAGCAATGACCGTCATATTACCGGTCAGATGACTGTCACTGTTCTTATAGGGTTTATTTAGTATTTTAAATTAATCAAACGCTTCCAAATGTATTAATTTTCAAGTTTTGTCACATTAGTAAACAGCTGATTCGAATATTGATTTTGCATATGATCGAAAATACGAAAATCCAATCAGATTCTGTGACACCATTGAAAATCAGAATTGGTTTGCAATTTTGATAACTACGCAAATCTGTCTTGGATTCCACAATACCCCTAAATAACAAATCAATTTTCAATAAATATAAACGGCGCACTCAACATAGTCCGGGTGACATCCAACCTACCTCTACATCCGTATATACATACACATAGCCAATAAAGTCTGCGTTCGCCCGACACATTTAAAACACAATGTAAATAGGTAATTCAGTTCAACTTTTCTGCATGTATTTCTTCTTTATATTCTTAAGTTCAAAATGCAAAAACAAAAATGTATATTCCTATTTTAATTTTTGTGATAACGGGAGTTTAGTGTAAGAACAAGTAAACATAGGCACTATTAAGTCTGCGTTCAGTTAGCTTGAATTGGAAATACCGTTACTTCTCATGAATTTGTTCGTTCTTTTTGCGTAGATTCTTTTGTGTTTTAATATAATTAGTCGTTTAAAGAGCTCGTGACGCGTTTTAATAATATTTAAAAAAATGGAAACCAAAGGAAACGAAATTAGTCTGTCGGAAAGAAAAAATATCATTAAGTTGTGGAAAGATGGCGAAAGTTTCAGAAAAATTGAGCAAAATAATGAACGTATTCTTCTGTACAGCGAGTCGTAAACAATTAAAAGTGAAAGTTAACTCTCGAATTACGTCCACAAAGATTATTGAAAACGTAAATATAAACATTAAAAAAACAATTTGTGCCGAAACTGCTAGAAAACTTTTACGAAAAGCTGGATATCATGGTAGAGTCGCTCGAAAGAAACCATGTATTTCACTTGTAAACAGGCAAAAGCGCATTGAATTTGCTCATAATTATATAAATAAGTCGCCGAAATTCTGGAGACAAGTAATATTTTCGGATGAAAGTAAATTTTGCATTTTTGGTATAAAAGGTCGACAAATTGTGTGGCGCAAGTCAGGAACTGGCCTTGAAAAGAAAAATCTTGTTGGTACAGTTAAACACGGAGAATGGTCCTCGATTACAGCTGAGGAAACAGATAAATTGGCAAGATCAATGCCAAATCGGTTGAGCGAGGTTTTAAAACAACGCGGCTATCCAACAAAATATTGAATTTAATTTTTCATTATCATTTTTAATACTTTTCTAACTAATTTTAAAGCTGAACGCAGACTTAATGGTGCCTATGTTAACTTCTCCTTACACTAAAATCCCGTTATCAAAAAAATAAAAATAGGAATATACATTTTTGTTTTTGCGTTTTGAACTAGAAAATATAAAGAAGAAATACATGTAGAAAATTTGAACTAAATTACCTATTTACATTGTGTTTTTACTTTACTTAAAAAATAGTGTCGGGTGAACGCAGACTTTTCTTGGCTATGTGTATGTGCTAAAAACTAACTACTCCTTTTTACAAGATAAAACAATGAAAAAGAGCATTGTCATTATAATGTTAAATTCGTTAGGATTAGGATTCTGTTATGTAATTTCATGTGTAATTCTGTTTTACCGATGAATATCATACGACCATTGGGGTTGCTAGCGACATATTATATTTGGAAACCATAGAATTCCAAACTCAAAACAGTAGATCCGGGCGCAATTGGTTAGTGAATAGTGATTCCATAGTGCACGCATTTCATCACAAATACATCTATTAGTTGGTTTGGGTTACATGATTTTATGAATTTTCAAATAACATTTTCATTTGACTGAACTATATAATTGAACTATAATATTTGTGGAAGTCAATCCAATATTGTATTTTATGGTAAAATTTAAACTTCACCTGTTTATACCATATTTCTTTCATTCGATAATGCAGAATAACGAGACATTGCCAAAATATTGAGAAGCTTATTTAGACACAAAAACAGTTTACCAGCGTACCTTTTAATATTGAAAAACCACGGAATATTCTGATGGACTTATCGAGTTAGGGGTAGTCAGAATTTTTAAAAAATCTATTGTTTCCATTTTCTTCAAAGTATAATATTTAAAAAATATTCTCTAAAAATTTTAAGAAAATCAAACCAATACTGTTCGAGAGCAAGTAGCTAGCAACAAGCAGCAAGGGCCATTTTTCTCAAAACTATGTCTTTTAACCTCTGCAGCTCGAAAGAAGAGATAGAGAGATAGAGAGAATAACTACACGCTATACCAAAGTTAATACAATTGCTTTATAGTTGACTCGAAAATAATAAAAACGTAAATAAATATCTGATATAATGTTATTGGTGTATAATCACAATTTTTTGTTCATTCAACATTCTAATTATGATTATGGGATCAAGGACTGAGCTGATTTCATTAATTTTTGGCGCTAAACGACATTGTCGCAATGAAAACATATCCGCATAATTTTATTAAAATATCGAACACATTAACTAATTTAAAGTGAATCGAATGGTCGACACTATATTGTGGCTTGTAGAAGTCTGGACTGTTGTTCATTTGTTCAACTAATTTTAATAAGATAACCCACACAATTGCCGGTATATTTGTCTTTATGCAGTTTGTACGAGAATCTCTATTTGCCTATTTATGGAACTTTTGACAATTTATCGATCGATTTCAATATGTATATTTATGGTGAAAATCCCTAGCAGAGCGAACATGTCAAAAGTGGTTTGCACGATCAAAAGATGAAGAACTTGAAGCATTACTCGATAAAGATTGTTGCCAAACACAAGAAGAGCTCCCAGAATCTTTGGAAATCACTCAAGCAGCCATTTCAAAACGTTAAAAGCAGCAGATTTTTTCAGATATATGTATATAGCATATGGCTGATATACAAACCGGCTGATTAATCAAAATCAAGTTCTTGTATGAAAACTTATTTATTTGTGAAGGGTATTTTAGCTTCGGTGCAGCAAAATTTAACTTTTTTTCCTTTTTTTATTGGGTTTTATTTGCAAATTCAGCTATCCTTTTGTATCTAATAATATTGATTAAAAGTAAGAACAATGGTTCATTAATAATAAGAATTTTATTAATAAAAAATTTTTAAAGACATTTCGGGTACAATCAACTGTTAATATAATGCAGTAAATAACTCCAAATCTATTTAGTTTTTGAGATCATGGTATGTAAAAAAACAAATGTTTAAATTAATGAGTTCGCTATGGCCTCCTTGCGTTTATTTAAATGAGCTTATGAATAAAATGCGTTCTTTAAATTCAAGTACCGATACAACTTTACATTCACATAATCAGGGGTGTTGTAGAATCTGATAGTTAACGGAATCAGAATTGAAAGCGATAAAAAATGTAATAGGTGTCATTAATTCAGATATTATTGGTTTGACGTTCGAAACAGAAATTGGATTTGCGTGTAACGGAAACCAATTTTGTTGGTTTTGTTATCAAAAACAAAGCAAAAGGATAGTCGCTGACAGATTTGAAATGTAAAAAAAGATATTAATTCACGTATATTATTGTTACGATTTAATCTATCTTTATTTCTATAGAGGAAAACAGAAGCATAAAACACAAAATGTCATAATTATTGAATTTATGGAAAAAGTTCAGATATTTCAAAAGGATTTACAAAACACAATAAACGTAATTTAACACCCAAAAACGTCTTTATTCAGTCGATGATGTGATTCAAGTGGATTGCTGTCTTTTAATTTTTTCGTTGCTTTTTTCTTCCAATAAAATAATAGCTAAAATAGCGGAACTCATTTGTAAACTTTAGTAGACTTCCCTACAAAAAACTGCTGATGGGTTCACCAAGACACTCACTTTGTTTTTGTCAGTCGTGACGGACAGTTTACTTATCAACTGACTGTCACTGTTATTATTTAACAGAGATATCTTCGAATTATATTGCTTACATGTGTAAAAATGAAATAGCTGAATGGATGCTGAGACAAAACACATTTCCATAGGAGTTTCGAGAAGTTGTGAAATACCTATGTAGCTGTTATTCTGTGCGATAAACCAAAAGTGTTGCGTGCTTCTATGCAATAACTCTTTTTGTGTTAAAAAATAAATAAATAAATTAGTTATTATTAAGTTTCAAATAAAATTATATTTTTAGTTAATTTCAATTTTTATTTAGGCATTCTTAAATACCGAAATTTTCTAGAACTGGAGACACACGTGCAGCAGAGCTTTTGTGATGAACAAGAATGGAATTAAGTGGAAATTTCTTTTCATAATTAATTTTTGTTGCACTCTTTTTTTATATATGTACGTATATGTACAATAATTATAACTAATTGTAAGTAAAAGTTTTGCATTTATTAAGGAAATAAAAATTATATTATCTACTGCGCAAAAGAATTTTTCACTTGTGATAGATTTACAGTCATCATGGCAGCTGTGATAGCTCTTCAGTTATATCTGACTATTTTCAGCTATGATGGATTTATGATCAGCAATGACCGTCATATTACCGGTCAGATGACTGTCACTGTTCTTATAGGGTTTATTTAGTATTTTAAATTAATCAAACGCTTCCAAATGTATTAATTTTCAAGTTTTGTCACATTAGTAAACAGCTGATTCGAATATTGATTTTGCATATGATCGAAAATACGAAAATCCAATCAGATTCTGTGACACCATTGAAAATCAGAATTGGTTTGCAATTTTGATAACTACGCAAATCTGTCTTGGATTCCACAATACCCCTAAATAACAAATCAATTTTCAATAAATATAAACGGCGCACTCAACATAGTCCGGGTGACATCCAACCTACCTCTACATCCGTATATACATACACATAGCCAATAAAGTCTGCGTTCGCCCGACACATTTTTTTAAATGAAGTAAAAACACAATGTAAATAGGTAATTCAGTTCAACTTTTCTGCATGTATTTCTTCTTTATATTCTTAAGTTCAAAATGCAAAAACAAAAATGTATATTCCTATTTTAATTTTTGTGATAACGGGAGTTTAGTGTAAGAACAAGTAAACATAGGCACTATTAAGTCTGCGTTCAGTTAGCTTGAATTGGAAATACCGTTACTTCTCATGAATTTGTTCGTTCTTTTTGCGTAGATTCTTTTGTGTTTTAATATAATTAGTCGTTTAAAGAGCTCGTGACGCGTTTTAATAATATTTAAAAAAAATGGAAACCAAAGGAAACGAAATTAGTCTGTCGGAAAGAAAAAATATCATTAAGTTGTGGAAAGATGGCGAAAGTTTCAGAAAAATTGAGCAAAATAATGAACGTATTCTTCTGTACAGCGAGTCGTAAACAATTAAAAGTGAAAGTTAACTCTCGAATTACGTCCACAAAGATTATTGAAAACGTAAATATAAACATTAAAAAAACAATTTGTGCCGAAACTGCTAGAAAACTTTTACGAAAAGCTGGATATCATGGTAGAGTCGCTCGAAAGAAACCATGTATTTCACTTGTAAACAGGCAAAAGCGCATTGAATTTGCTCATAATTATATAAATAAGTCGCCGAAATTCTGGAGACAAGTAATATTTTCGGATGAAAGTAAATTTTGCATTTTTGGTATAAAAGGTCGACAAATTGTGTGGCGCAAGTCAGGAACTGGCCTTGAAAAGAAAAATCTTGTTGGTACAGTTAAACACGGAGAATGGTCCTCGATTACAGCTGAGGAAACAGATAAATTGGCAAGATCAATGCCAAATCGGTTGAGCGAGGTTTTAAAACAACGCGGCTATCCAACAAAATATTGAATTTAATTTTTCATTATCATTTTTAATACTTTTCTAACTAATTTTAAAGCTGAACGCAGACTTAATGGTGCCTATGTTAACTTCTCCTTACACTAAAATCCCGTTATCAAAAAAATAAAAATAGGAATATACATTTTTGTTTTTGCGTTTTGAACTAGAAAATATAAAGAAGAAATACATGTAGAAAATTTGAACTAAATTACCTATTTACATTGTGTTTTTACTTTACTTAAAAAATAGTGTCGGGTGAACGCAGACTTTTCTTGGCTATGTGTATGTGCTAAAAACTAACTACTCCTTTTTACAAGATAAAACAATGAAAAAGAGCATTGTCATTATAATGTTAAATTCGTTAGGATTAGGATTCTGTTATGTAATTTCATGTGTAATTCTGTTTTACCGATGAATATCATACGACCATTGGGGTTGCTAGCGACATATTATATTTGGAAACCATAGAATTCCAAACTCAAAACAGTAGATCCGGGCGCAATTGGTTAGTGAATAGTGATTCCATAGTGCACGCATTTCATCACAAATACATCTGTTAGTTGGTTTGGGTTACATGATTTTATGAATTTTCAAATAACATTTTCATTTGACTGAACTATATAATTGAACTATAATATTTGTGGAAGTCAATCCAATATTGTATTTTATGGTAAAATTTAAACTTCACCTGTTTATACCATATTTCTTTCATTCGATAATGCAGAATAACGAGACATTGCCAAAATATTGAGAAGCTTATTTAGACACAAAAACAGTTTACCAGCGTACCTTTTAATATTGAAAAACCACGGAATATTCTGATGGACTTATCGAGTTAGGGGTAGTCAGAATTTTTAAAAAATCTATTGTTTCCATTTTCTTCAAAGTATAATATTTAAAAAATATTCTCTAAAAATTTTAAGAAAATCAAACCAATACTGTTCGAGAGCAAGTAGCTAGCAACAAGCAGCAAGGGCCATTTTTCTCAAAACTATGTCTTTTAACCTCTGCAGCTCGAAAGAAGAGATAGAGAGATAGAGAGAATAACTACACGCTATACCAAAGTTAATACAATTGCTTTATAGTTGACTCGAAAATAATAAAAACGTAAATAAATATCTGATATAATGTTATTGGTGTATAATCACAATTTTTTGTTCATTCAACATTCTAATTATGATTATGGGATCAAGGACTGAGCTGATTTCATTATTTTTGGCGCTAAACGACATTGTCGCAATGAAAACATATCCGCATAATTTTATTAAAATATCGAACACATTAACTAATTTAAAGTGAATCGAATGGTCGACACTATATTGTGGCTTGTAGAAGTCTGGACTGTTGTTCATTTGTTCAACTAATTTTAATAAGATAACCCACACAATTGCCGGTATATTTGTCTTTATGCAGTTTATACGAGAATCTCTATTTGCCTATTTATGGAACTTTTGACAATTTATCGATCGATTTCAATATGTATATTTATGGTGAAAATCCCTAGCAGAGCGAACATGTCAAAAGTGGTTTGCACGATCAAAAGATGAAGAACTTGAAGCATTACTCGATAAAGATTGTTGCCAAACACAAGAAGAGCTCCCAGAATCTTTGGAAATCACTCAAGCAGCCATTTCAAAACGTTAAAAGCAGCAGATTTTTTAGATATATGTATATAGCATATGGCTGATATACAAACCGGCTGATTAATCAAAATCAAGTTCTTGTATGAAAACTTTTTTATTTGTGAAGGGTATTTTAGCTTCGGTGCAGCAAAATTTAACTTTTTTTCCTTTTTTTATTGGGTTTTATTTGCAAATTCAGCTATCCTTTTGTATCTAATAATATTGATTAAAAGTAAGAACAATGGTTCATTAATAATAAGAATTTTATTAATAAAAAATTTTTAAAGACATTTCGGGTACAATCAACTGTTAATATAATGCAGTAAATAACTCCAAATCTATTTAGTTTTTGAGATCATGGTATGTAAAAAAACAAATGTTTAAATTAATGAGTTCGCTATGGCCTCCTTGCGTTTATTTAAATGAGCTTATGAATAAAATGCGTTCTTTAAATTCAAGTACCGATACAACTTTACATTCACATAATCAGGGGTGTTGTAGAATCTGATAGTTAACGGAATCAGAATTGAAAGCGATAAAAAATGTAATAGGTGTCATTAATTCAGATATTATTGGTTTGACGTTCGAAACAGAAATTGGATTTGCGTGTAACGGAAACCAATTTTGTTGGTTTTGTTATCAAAAACAAAGCAAAAGGATAGTCGCTGACAGATTTGAAATGTAAAAAAAGATATTAATTCACGTATATTATTGTTACGATTTAATCTATCTTTATTTCTATAGAGGAAAACAGAAGCATAAAACACAAAATGTCATATTTATTGAATTTATGGAAAAAGTTCAGATATTTCAAAAGGATTTACAAAACACAATAAACGTAATTTAACACCCAAAAACGTCTTTATTCAGTCGATGATGTGATTCAAGTGGATTGCTGTCTTTTAATTTTTTCGTTGCTTTTTTCTTCCAATAAAATAATAGCTAAAATAGCGGAACTCATTTGTAAACTTTAGTAGAATGGTCCTCGATTACAGCTGAGGAAACAGATAAATTGGCAAGATCAATGCCAAATCGGTTGAGCGAGGTTTTAAAACAACGCGGCTATCCAACAAAATATTGAATTTAATTTTTCATTATCATTTTTAATACTTTTCTAACTAATTTTAAAGCTGAACGCAGACTTAATGGTGCCTATGTTAACTTCTCCTTACACTAAAATCCCGTTATCACAAAAATAAAAATAGGAATATACATTTTTGTTTTTGCGTTTTGAACTAGAAAATATAAAGAAGAAATACATGTAGAAAATTTGAACTGAATTACCTATTTACATTGTGTTTTTACTTTACTTAAAAAATAGTGTCGGGTGAACGCAGACTTTATTGGCTATGTGTATGTGCTAAAAACTAACTACTCCTTTTTACAAGATAAAACAATGAAAAAGAGCATTGTCATTATAATGTTAAATTCGTTAGGATTAGGATTCTGTTATGTAATTTCATGTGTAATTCTGTTTTACCGATGAATATCATACGACCATTGGGGTTGCTAGCGACATATTATATTTGGAAACCATAGAATTCCAAACTCAAAACAGTAGATCCGGGCGCAATTGGTTAGTGAAAAGTGATTCCATAGTGCACGCATTTCATCACAAATACATCTGTTAGTTGGTTTGGGTTACATGATTTTATGAATTTTCAAATAACATTTTCATTTGACTGAACTATATAATTGAACTATAATATTTGTGGAAGTTAATCCAATATTGTATTTTATGGTTAAATTTAAACTTCAGCTGTTTATACCATATTTCTTTCATTCGATAATGCAGAATAACGAGACATTGCCAAAATATTGAGAAGCTTATTTAGACACAAAAACAGTTTACCAGCGTACCTTTTAATATTGAAAAACCACGGAATATTCTGATGGACTTATCGAGTTAGGGGTAGTCAGAATTTTTAAAAAATCTATTGTTTCCATTTTCTTCAAAGTATAATATTTAAAAAATATTCTCTAAAAATTTTAAGAAAATCAAACCAATACTGTTCGAGAGCAAGTAGCTAGCAACAAGCAGCAAGGGCCATTTTTCTCAAAACTATGTCTTTTAACCTCTGCAGCTCGAAAGAAGAGATAGAGATTTTTAGATTTTATACAACTTTTTGAAAACATGAAATACTAGTGCCAGATAAAAGGTTATTTTTTCTCGAAATTCTGAGGCTGCCATTTGGTAATTAAAAAAAAAATCCGATCAGGCACTAGATTATCTATTAATGAATTAAGGTTGGAACTGGATCAACAACAACAGCCATTATTTTTAAAATAATAAAATATATATACTATGTATGTCAGAATTGCAATCATATACGCATATTCAATGGTGTCACAGATTGATTGGATATAATCAAAAATAATATTCGTAACAGTTGGGGCTACTTATTTAAGAACAAAATTACTAAACTTATTAAATCACAAGATTTTATAAATTTCAACACAAAATGAATTTTAAATATCCATTAACAAAATAAAGACGAGGATAACATAGAGCCGTTATACCAGCTTTTATTTCAGTGAAGGGAAAAAAGTACAAAGATAGTAACAATTAAAGTTTTACGTAATCAAAATAATCCATTTGATGTTTAAGGGTGTTTAACTTAGAACATAGCAGCGTCTGCTATCCAGCGTTTACGGCTTAAAACTCATTTCTTCAATATATTAAAAAACTATCACATGAATATATTTATTGCCTTATATCTTTCTTCTTAAAACTATATTAAGATTTCTAATTGGAGATTACTAATAAGATACATATATGTAAACACAAAGACATTGCGCAATATGCAGATACTTATATTCTGCTATAGAGAAATAAGTGTTTGCATATGTACTCATACATACTTAATACATTTTGCCTATTATCGGCAACTCGGAAAAAAGTATAATTACAAAATACTTTATGTGAAACGCTGTTTTTTTCCCCCTTTTGATGTCTTCTATACTTGTTTACCTATGTATATCATATTCGATTATTTTATTTTCATCACAATATTTATTTTGTATATACAAAAAAACGAGCCTACCATTTACACATTTTTCTAGAGATTTTCGCTTATATAAACTTTTTAAATGGTTTAGACATACATATTTTAGCTTTAACATTAGAAAAATTATATTTGATAAAAACAATACACGTGTATATTGTACAATTGCCTTCATATTCAACCGAAGTAAAATTTTGTAAAAAAAAAATTTATATTATATTTAAACTAGTTTGCGTGCTGTAATACCTATATATTTTTAAATATCGATATAAATAGTTTTACGTGCCAACAAAATAATATTTTTCAATAGTATAGTTAAAATAAGAAGCATCATTCCAACCACATATAAAGGCTTTATCAAATCAACGTTATGATGTTTCATAGCTTGTTAGAAGTGCTGCATCTACCGGTTCCATACAGCTGGGGCAAGTTAGACTACGCATAAGCCAATCATCAATACAGTGAACATGATATATGTGCATGCAAGGCAAATATCGCACTGCCTCATCAACACAAAAATCTATCATACAAATGACACATTCGCGTATTTTTTTTGATCCATCGTAGGTGCCGATTGGGAGATGTTGGATTAATCCGATTCGCTTTGCAATTTTCACTTGTTCTTCCTCTGTTAAATTTGATGCTGGGCGTCTGATCGACGGAGACGGAAAGAACACAGGCTGCAGCAATTCCTGAAAAATTAATTTAACAAAAATATTGTTTACGTTGTGAACATTTTTTACTTTCTAAGGTCAAAATAAATATTATGTTTGTTGTCAATTTTTATACTCTCGCAAGCTGTTGCTACAGAGTATAATAGTTTTGTTCACCTAACGGTTGTTTGTATCACCTCAAACTAATCGAGTTAGATAAAGGGTTATATATATATAATATATAAATGATCAGGATGAAGAGACGAGTTGAAATCCGGGTGACTGTCTGTCCGTCCGTCCGTCCGTCCGTCCGTGCAAGCTCTAACTTGAGGAAAAATTGAGATATCTTTATAAAACTTTGTAGACATGTTTCAGATACAAGATTGTTATTTGGTACACAGGATCACATTAGGGAGGAGCATCTGCAGTTAAAATTTGTTTTTTAAAGTGGACGTGGTCCCGCCCCTAATAGTTTTAATGTGCATATCTCCTAAACCGCTAATGCTATAATAACAAAATTCACTGGAAGCCATTGTTTTTAAAACCTCTACCTACAGTGTAAAAATAGTTGAAATCGGGTGGCAACTCCGCCCACTCCCCATATAAAGGTACTGTTAAAAAATACTAAAAGCGCGATAAACCAAGCACTAAACACGCCAGAGACATTAAATTTTATTTCTGGGATGGTATGTGATGACTTTATAGGAACCGCGTTCAAAATTAGATAGTGGGCGTGGCACAGCCCACTTTTAGGTGAAAACCCATATCTTGGGATCTGCTTAACCGATTTCAACCAAATTCGGTGCATAACGTTCTTCTCATATTTCTATGTTATAATGCAAAAATGGGCGAAATCGGACTACAACCACGCCTATTTCCCATATAACACTATTTACAATTCCATCTGACAAGCAACAATGATTATATCGGGGTAAAACTTTGCGTGAATAATACGTTTAAAGTATGCCACCTTAACGAAACCACGAAGACATCAGTCGATCCACAAAAAAATCTCAAACGAGTATACCATTTGATTTTGCGAGAATATAAAATGTTGGGTTACATCCGAACTTAGCCCTTCCTTACTTGTTAAATTTAAGGATATCCCACTCGCTTACAGTTTTCCCAACAAATTGGTGTGTAAATTTCAGTTCAATTAGTCTGCTAAAATTAGTGTTGGTATATTAGGCGAGATTTTCATCACCTAAAACTAATTGAGATAAAAATATACCATGCTCCGACCAAAAATTTTAAGTGATTATTTGTGAGATAATCTACTCATCAGAATGAAACTTTGCACAAGTGTTTCTGGGAAAAATTGGGAGATCGGTATCGCAGATGGGCGTAATTGGATCATTGCCACGCCCATATACATATAGATCTGTTGTTTGGTACAACGAATCGCTTGTCGGCTGAAAATAATTATGGAGTGAGCATGACCCCGCCCCCTAATAAGTTTAATGCACTTATCTTACAAATTATGATAGCTATTTCAACCAAATTTTCTTAGGACGAATGTTTTTAGCACCTCCTTCAACAGTATGAATATGAGTGAAATCAGATTATAACCACTCCCCACAAAACGGTTTAGTTGAAAACAACTAAATGGGCGAGCTCACTGAATAAATACGCCACAAGCATTAAATTTGAGGCGTGGAACGGCCCACTTGAAATCCTATATTTCTAGATGAACAATTTAACCTAGTTTTGTATGTGCGGATACCCAAACATTCCTATCGTACCCTGCGAAAATGTGCGATAACAATCCACTAATTACCCCAGTTCCCAAGTACTACATATAATGATTTTCATTAGTCCTAAGTGAAATTAAGATTTCCCATCCTTTGGTAGTTGTTTTCCTTATACCCTATATATTAAATTTAGCCCCTTTGATTGAAGTTATATCACATATTATATAACTCAATTGAGTTAGTTAGGTTGGTCTAAATATTAATATTTCGGTCATGCAAAATGTAGTAATGAAACTAAGTCTACGACTTAAAATATGCATAATATTATATAATAACACTGGTAAGCAAAATTAAACATTTTCTTTCTAAACTCTAGATTTAGTGACACAGGTACTTCTTGAAATATCGTTACTCGGCTTACTTAAATCAACGTTTTAAGCAAAAATTTCTAAATCTAAAATGCTTCCGTTTAAAGGCGTCTGATTGTATAAAAAAAGGCTTATTGGGACTACTTTGGGAAACCATTATAAGACGTGTAAACGGCATTCTCTAAACAGTAAGCCTTCATGTGCTTATGGGATAGCCGATCAAAGACCGAACACTGGACTGGAAAAAAGTTTGGCCTTTGAGAGTAAATTTAGTACCGGGTGATATGAATGCGATGAATGCCCCTTTAATAGCCAAGGCCGTATTATATTGACCCCTCTTCATGTAAAGTTAGGTCTGATAAAACAGTTTGTATAAGCACTAAACAAGGCTGGGGAATATTTTAAATATATCAGTAACATATTTTCGAAGTTGAGCACAGAACAAAATTAAAGCTGGTATTTTTTCCGTTGCTCAAATCAGGGAACTAAAAATGGACAAACATTTTACTGATTGTATAACAGTTAGGGAATCAGTCAACACATTGAGCAGCTCAAATTGTACTTCCAGGGAATAGGATTTAACATGAGCATCAAGATGCACTTCCTCTTAAACCATTAAGACCGCTTCCCATACGATTAAGGCAACTTAAGCGAAGAACAAGGAGAACGCTTTCATCAGGATATACGCACTATGGAAGAACGATACCACGGTCGTTGGAATGCAAATATGGAGCGGATTACTGCTAAAGCATTCAAAACAAGACTGATGTTGCTACTCATGCAAGAAAAGCACATAAAAGAATTTTTTCATGTTAAGTACAAGCAATATATTTTTTAATTCTAAAATTGTTGTATTTTTGGCTAAAAATGTAATATGTTCATATTTCGAAAACTAGCAGTGTTAGAAACTGACTACAGATTTGGTATGAGCGTGACAAAATCATACAAAATCGGGTAAGAAACTTCATAAAACAAATCTACTGTTTCCCAATGTAATAAAACCAAATTTGATTGTAATCCATTCGGATGTTTCATATTGAATTCCTACGCAACATTTTTTAATACCAAGTACTGCGAGTACATAACGGTGTTTTCCCGGCTTTGATCCTTGCAAGTTGCGAGTGTATAAACTGTTCGGCTGCACTCGGACTTAGCCATTCCTTACTTGTTTCACTTATTATCATCCGTTTGCAAAATGTATTGATATGGTACACTTATTATGTATATGTTTGGCAACCCTCTTGCTATTGTGTAAATAAGACGAATAAAAAAAAAAATCAAGTATGATATAAAGCACTATTTCATAAGAAATAAGTGTGTAGGCACAACTTAGTGAAGAGTTAGTGGGTATAAAAGTGAACAATATAAGTGTAAAATTCATTTTAAATCAAAAAAATTACATACTTTGCTTGTTGAAATTATGAATTTTAAATGCAAATATCTTGGAAACCATAAATTTATTTTCGTTCTATATATATGTATGTCATATCTATTCACAAACTGGAGTACGACCTCTCTCCGCCCATTCCTATTTTAATTTAATTTTATTTTAGTTATTCCAAATCCCAGTCATTTGGTTTTCCCCAACATGGTTTAAAATAAGAAGGGTATTTATACATTTGACTTCAAATTAAAGATGAAAAATTTAAATTTTCCTTACTAACAGAAACTTCTATCAGTTCTTTTTTTTATAGAAATACGTAACTTACCGAATAAATTGGAGCCGGAACACTTCGATCGGAGGTGAAATCGTGTGTGTTGCTACTTTCGCTTCCACGTAGGAGTGAAATGTCATCTGTGCTGTTTATTTTTAAGCAATTGCCCATTTTATCGTATTAAGTAACACTTTGTTACTGCCTATGTACAATTGAAAACAGTTATGTAAAAAGTATTCTTGTGATTAATGTTATTAATATGGGCGTAATAACAACCTTTGGGGTGCTAAATAAACACTAATGAAAGATTATTCGAACGTTATATATTTTTTTACGAAATATAGTAAAACTACTAAAGTTTTGCGCTGAATTATAACTCTTATAAGCAGGGATGAGGATGACCACAACCAAACGCCTTTCACAAAAGAACATTGTATTAGTGCGTTTACAGTATGACAAAGCAAATCAGCGGGTCTATCCCGAACCAGATCTAAATTAATATTATTTCAGGTTGAGTGGCGATTAGAGTATATTTGGATAATTTGGCATTCAAAAAAGGGACTATATGATATTTGATCGAGTAAGAATTAGTTTAATTCCATACGTAATATATGGACCTCTGTTCACACCAAACCGTTCAGTCAACTTCTGATTGCAGACTGACTTCATCGTTGCTTTGTCCCATCGTAAAACGCGGAACACATAGACGTCGACAAGCGATAGGTAGCATCTGACAAATATTTAAATACACACTTCTTATGGGCACAGTTTTTAAAACAGCACGACTTCATGGCAGCAGGCTTGCAGTTGTCGCATTCGCTAAATTAAAACCATTTCTATTTTTGCCATATTTTGCCGTCGACAATGGGCATCCATCAATGAGTGGTGTTGCCACTAACATGTGAAATGTAAAATAATTCAAAGCTCTAACAAGTCTTACGCGTACAATCACTTACGCTCATGCTAAGGTTTTGCCCATCCCTGCTTATGCAATGTAAGAAATAAACACTTGATGCCTGGCTAATTTATTACAAATATGATAACAAATCCTTAAAAATCTTTTGCAATATAAACCGATGTTTTTTTTTCTTAGTTTTGTGTTGTTAATTTAACTATTTATTATCCTTGAAATATAAAAAAATACAAAAAATCAATTATATTTATTCTTATAATGAAAACATTTGTGTGCAAAACGCAAACATGACTTCAAAAGGACACGAAGAAGAACCATAATATAAATGCCCCCTATTACGATATTACATATCATTAGATCAGTAAGATAACTCAAGTCAACCGGATAACCTGACTGGGGCTAGGGGAAACATTCACCCGATTTGATCTATTTTAGGCGCTAGAATACACTGTTATTAGAAAGATATAAAGTCAAGCAAAAGTTCGAAAATTTTTATATCATACATATCGGGTCTAAGGGAAGTATTGACCTGATTTTACCAATTTTTAGAACCAAAGCACATTATTACCAAGACACGTTTTCTTTTTTTTTTCTAAGATTCATTGTTATATCTTACCGATATATCTTCATAATTTATGGTTCAATTTTGTCTATTTTGAGACGAGTCATGTTTTAAGGGCACTATTTGTACAAAGCTATCTTCCACTAACTTCATTGGTGTTTGATTTGTACTGTAAAATGAAAGAATTATATGGAATTTAAAATTTTGTTATACGGAAAGTAAACGTGGTTGCATTCCGATTTCGCCCATTTTCACACTATAGGATAACAACTTCAGAATAATGTTATGAACCGAAATTTAAATTGATTAAGTACTTCATGAGATATAGGCTTTCACTTAAAGATGGGCAGTGTCACACCCATAGTCCAATTTTTATACCGTCTTCTATGAAAATCTTGTACACCATTTTATCTGTGAAATTTAATGCTTCTGACGTATGTATATATTTAGTGAGTTCTCCCACGTTTAGTAGTTTTTAACATAACCTTCATATAGGGGAATGGGAGTAGTTATAATCCGATACCACCCATTTTCATACTGTCGAAGGAAGTGCCAAAATATTTGTTCTGCTCAAATTTGGTTGATGTGGCTATCATGGTTTGTAAGATATGTGCATTAAACCTTAGGGAGCGGGCTTTGCTGCTTAGGCCTAGCATTTTATAAGTTTTTGTTTAATGTCCGACTACAACCATCGGCAATACCGACCTCTCAATTTTACCAAAGGACACTTGTGCAAAGTTTCATTTTTTACTTAAGTTATCGCTTGCACAGACAGACGGACGGACGAACAGGCTATCACCCGGATTTCAATTTGTCTTGTCATCCTGATCATTTATATATACATAACTCCATATCTATCTTGATTCCGGCACTGCAGAACCAGCTGTTGTGGGAGTTACAACACAAACGTTCGGCCGCTCAGTCTCCAAAAAAAAAACCTACATAAATTTGTCACTTGAAGTGTACCCATAGGAATCTAGAGTGCATAACGTTTCAATTGAACGCATATATAGTTATATGCCGTTGATTTTTACACTAGCTCCTCTTAAATAACAAGTTAACCTTAATTGCAAAAATACTAATTTGTGCAAAAAATTTTACATTAGAAAACATATTTTTTTAAGCTATTGTATAGCTTCTATCGCGGGCTTTGGGCGTGGGGACTGAATCAAGAAACGGAAATAAACCTAACACGGTCACACAGTATGCGAACTATGTTTTTATACTTTTAGGCATATTTTCGCATATCTCAAACGGAACAAATCAATTGAAGAGACAGCAGAATGACTCAAAAATAATAATATTTGAGATACAATTTTTTGATGGCAAGTAAAAGTATGGAATTTAATAAAAATTTAATTCATAGTCATAATATTATTAACACGCATAATGTTTGTATATCTGCCTACAAGCAACATATGTATGTAAATACACAGATGTTACGAGCCATGGAAAAATATTTTAGAATTGCAAAATATTTTAAATCGAAAAAAGCTTTGTTGCCATTTTTGTCACTTTTTTCTGTATTTGCGGGTTTGCGAGGTTGACACTTTTCCCTTCCAGAAGGAACATCAGAAAGTTGTTCAATTGATGATTTTTAGCTTTTGCCATCGTCGCGAAAAGACGCTTGTAGGCAAACGCATAATCGGGGACTACGCGTAAAATTTGTGTATAAAGTGTTTTGAATATGAATAAACAAAGTGCATATATTAATGAAGAAAATTATAAAAAACTAGTGAAAGAAAATGAGTGAGATATACATACATTTTATTAAGCTATTGCATAGCTTTTATTGCGGGCTTTGAGCGCGGCGACCGACTCAAAAAATTCCGTAACGGAAATAAACCTGACACGATCACAAAGTATGCGCAAAATGTTTGCATACTTGTAGGCGTATTTTCTCATATATCAAGCGGAACAAATCGATTGAAGAGCAGGGTGATTCGAAAAGAAAAATATTTAAGATACAATTTTTTTAATGGCAAATGAAAATTTAGAATTTATTAAAAATTTAATTAATAAAAAATAAATTATACAATATTCGGAGTCATAATTTTAGTAACATTATTATTACTTTGGTAAAAAGCTCCCCCACCTTTTGGAACAGTATCTCGTTTGACTTAAACAATACAATTGAAGTTAGATATTTCAATCGGATTATCAATGTTAATAAATTTCCACTTATCTTGGCTAGCGATTTCAACATAAACTTCGCTGATAAAATATCAGAGCGGTTGACAACTTTTCTTTCGGAAATATTTAATTTGAAAATTAATAATGATCCACAAGAATCCACAACAAAATATGGGACCACCATTGGCGCGGTATTTTCCAGATATTTAAAGAATATCAAGTCTCAAACTTATGTTTCTTCTTTCAGCCACCATAAACCTATAGTTTTAATGATAAAAATTCCTGAATAACCTTCATGTATTGTACGATAATAGAAATATTTTAAACAATATTAACTTTAATTATATAATTTTATTAATTATTAATATTGAAAGAAAAAAATAATAATAATGCTTAAACAAGTAAGGAAGTTCTAAGTTCGGGTGTAACCGAACATTATATACTCTCGCAACTTGCAATGATCAAAACCCGGGAAATTACTTCAGGTGTTGGCAAAATTTTATATTAAAGGAAGTATTGATCCGATCCAACCCATTTTTGATAAACAAACAAAAACATACTATTATCAAGACTTTCATTTATGTATTTTATTTTATGAATTTCAATTATATATCTTACACATTGACCGATATATTCGGTTAAAAGTCAACTATAGGCACTGGGGTCCACATATTCAGTACCTAGGGGCTTGAACAGTTTTGGTTCGATTTAGACAATTTTTGGTCACAAGGTGGCATACTTAAAACGCATTATTCACGCAAAGTTTTACTCCGATACAATCATTGCTGCTTAATTTGCATAGTGGAAAGTGAAAGAATCAGATGGAATTTAAAATGGTGTTATATGGGAAATAGACGTGGTTATAATCCGATTTCGCCCATTTTCGCACTATAACATAGAAATATGAGAAGAATATTATGTACCGAATTTGATTGAAATCGGAAAAGCAGATCCCAAGATGTGGGTTTTCACCTAAAAGTGGGCGGTGCCACGCCGATTGTTGAACGCGGTTCCTATAAAGTCACCTCATGCCATCCCAGAGATAAAATTTAATGTCTCCGGCGTGTTTTGTGCTTAATTTAACGCGCTTTTAGTTGTTTTTAACAGTAGCGTTGTGTGGGGAGTGGGTGGGATTGTCAACCGATTTGACCCATTTTCACACTGTCGATAGAGGTGCTAAAAGCATTGGCACGGCCACTTTTAAAAAATTTTAACTGCAGATGCCCCTACCTTATATGATCCTGTATACCAAATATATTATTTATTTGTTTTTAATTAATGGCGTTTTGTGGGCGTGGCAGTGGTCCAATTACGAGCATCTGCAATACCAACCGTCTTACGGTACCAAGAAGAGAGAAGAGGTGGTTCCGTGGGAGGGATATGCGACGGGAGTAGGTTAGGTTTGGCGGAATAAAGTTCCGCCCTTCGGCTGTCGCTGCTTCCCCCTACTTCAAAAAAAAAAAAAAAAAAAACAGTACCAAGAAACATGTGTACCAAGTATCATAAAGATATCTCAATTTTTACTCAAATTACAGCTTGTACAGACGGACGGACGGACAGACAGTCACCCGGATTTCAACTCGTCAGCAACATGTTGCGAGAATATAAAAATAAATTCATAATTTTAATTGCATAAGTTAATAAAAAAAAATGCTATGTAATAGCTTTACCACGGTAGTCCCCGAGTGCTACGTGTACTTTTTATAAATTCCTCAGCTTTGAAAAGGAGTCCCTGAAAACCTGAATGGTGAACTTTTAGACAGAAATTTTCATATTCAGGGTTCGGAACGATAAAGATAGATATAATATGTACAAGTAATAATGTATAATTTTTTGCTGCCGCAAGATTACACTTTTTATGATATGAAAATGTTTTGGATAGCATTCAACGAATTCGGGTTTAAAACGGGTATAAGCTGCGGTATATAGCCGCAGGAGACTTTTTGAGATATTTGCATTAAACGGCAAGTACAGGTACCATTATCGTGTGCAGGGAAATGCAAAATCTTGCAATCCACAATATCATTGATATCCTCAGATGTAAGTATCGGATAAAGGCATAAAAGATATCGATATAAACATATGTATGTTATTATCCCGTGCAAGTAGCATAGTAGTATGCTAACACTTTGCCTAAAATTTTCAATTAATAATAAGTTTGTAAATGAGTACATCTTTTTTAATTTATTTCTAATGCTAAGATAGAATATTTATCAGTTTAATTTTAATACAAAGAAAAGTATTTTCTATAAACTTTATTCTATTTACGAGTATATGGTATTTAATAACTTCACTAACAAGATAAAAATGCAAGCAATATAATCTCATTTTTATTGAATTTCATTTGGCACAGCAAACTACAAAATTTATTTACACCATAGGAAATTTTTTCACACCTATTCCACACATAAAAAGATGTTACCGTTTGGCACACAGCCTACATCGAAAAGTTACATACCTAAAACTGGTAAATTTATGAATTATTAATACAAATAACTTAAAAACTATAAGTTTGCCGCGGCTGTATATATGCTTTTGTTAACTCGTGAAATGAGCTTAATTTGTTCCTTAATAGTGAAAAAGTTTTTGTAAAATGAATAGAATAATGGTGCCTTAAAATATTTGGGCCATTTTTAAATAAATACATTTATCTATTGACAACATAATTAAGTGAATCATTAAAAGGGATTGTGATTGCGACGGTTGTATTTATTTAAATTTACATAATATATAACTATAATTTACAACTATAAAATATATTGATTCGAGGTGCAGTGCAGAGTTGCAATAACGGTTAGCTTATTAACTCAAATAAACCATTAAAAAACGAGTTTTTTCAGTTTTCTTTCAAATTTTAAAGTTCCCAAAATAAATAGTAATTTTTTGTAGGCAAAGGCTATTTCATGATAATCATAATATTAATAATTTCAGAATCTTTTTACAATTTCATTTAGATATATCAGAACTATTTTTAATATATGTATATCGAAAACATGCTGACCCGGCAAGCGTAGTTTTGCCATATACGTCATTTTTAGGAAATGTGTTTAAAAACAACTAACACTTTATGACGATGAAAAATATATTAAAATACAATTATTGATACACATCGATAGTTCATATTTTTACTATTAATTACTTCAATTAAAATTCAATAATTCAAAGTATAATCTCTCAACAAAAGGGAGCGTACAATATTTTTGTAAGTCTGTGTTTAGCGAATACAAAGAAACTGGATGGTTTGCTCACGCGAGAACATGCCACAAAGAGTTGTTCGTTAAAAGAACACGGTGTACCGAAATGTAAGCTAGAAACAAACAACGTTTTCGAATGTTAATCTACATAATTGGGAATTGAGTACGTTTAAATTCAATTGGCACATCTGTAAGCATCATAGGGCTTCGAGGTGGCTTCGTTAATGTTTTTCTTTAATTTTTTAATAACTAATCTTGTGCCATTGCCAAGCCGTAACGCGTTCAAATAACCGAGCCAAACAACGGAAGATCTAACGTTAAATTGTAAATTATGCGGTGGCATATCCAATGAATTCAAAAACTCAGTTGGATAATTCACAGCTTCGTTGGCATCGATCGATTTTCGTTACATTTAAGTCCACAGGCAACCACTGGTTTATATTTGAATTGAATCCATAGGTGCCTGCCAAGCATTTGAAATTTTTTCCTGCCAAAATCATACTTTCTTCCAGCCTTCTGGCAGCAATATATTATCGCCTCGGAAATTTCCGTTCAAAATGGTGGCTTCGATAATGTTTTTCATTAATTTTTTAATGACTAATCGAAGTGAGTTCAAAGTACGAAGCAAGCGGTGGCATGCCGGGTTATCCAATGAATTGAAAAACTCAATTCGTTGGCATCGAAAACAGCATTGACAGATTTGTATGACACCAAATCCCCTGGCAACAACTGTTATATCTGTTGAATTTAATCCAATGACGTTCACATTTTTGCTGCCAAAATCGATATTTCTGTCACCACAAGGTTTTTATATTTAGTGTATTTTGTGGGTTAATGATTGTGCAGAAATCCGTCGGCAATTTTATGCATACGGGATTGTCATGTACAGAAACTATTCTTTTGCCAATATCAAACAGTTGTTTTGTGGAAGTTTCGGCAGATGGATTTTGAAGAAAATTAACACCCATATTCACTGTCAGTTGTACCCTTTCATCATTACGTCATAGTCGCAATGATTTCAAGCAAGCGTTGATTTCATCAGCATACGTTGAACTTGGAATAACGGGAAGTGTCTGTCTGAAATCACTTGATAGTTGTAGCAGAGTGCCGCTAAACAGCTTGTTTTTTATATCTTTCAATATCCTATCCAATGCCTCAAGCAAGTGTTTGTGTGCCATAGTGCAGTATTATGCTTCATTTCACCATCTTAACTTGGTTGGTTAGTTACATTAGATGCACCTCGATATGTAATACCGAAATTACTGATTGGTTAATTCGCAATGACAATGCAATGATCCTCAAAATATCGTTAGATCATACAATATATAATCAGTCATGGAATCTTTGTGATCGGGCAGGATCTCAATATATCATTAGATAATTGTACCTTGTACGATGTCGATACAATGTATAATTAGTCATGAATCTTTGTGATTGGGCAGGGAAACATGTCGTTGGTACTATAACAAATAGCCGATGAATTTGTGTTTCTGTGAAGTCATCTTCTAGTAAGCTTACAGCAAGGCATGAATCTTTATAGGTTTGATACTGTTGTTCGTTTACTTTACATATGTCTTGAAATGACAATGGCGACATTATCCAACAACAGTCGCAGATAAAAGCACTCAGTCTATCCTGGATTGACTGTAGACACACTACCCAAATTATTTGATTTGAATAAACCGGCATGCATCATCTGGTGTGCCTTGTTTGCGGAGAATCCATATTATCGATTGAGTCGATGTAAAGTGGAAAAGTGTTTGTACAAAGTAACCAAAAATATTCACACGATTATACAATTCAGAAAGCGGTGTTTCGTTCGTGGAAAATACAAGCTGGCCATTTGCGAATTGCAGCAAGAAATAATGTTAAATTCGCTATGATAATATAATTAACTTGACCTGATGAGAATAAAATAAGCCAACTTCTTTTTATACCTACTCTGTGATGTTTGCTGGTTGAGAAGTGACAACTGGAAACACCTGGCGGGAATAACTGATTGGTTGGTAATACTATACATGAAAATTAAAGTATACTATAATTATTATATTCGATTGACATCTGGTGGATCTGTGAACGGAACAGAATAACATTAAAAATGCGATTTATAATAAGGGCTTGATCGTAAAGGTGTCAAAATTTGCATGTTGTATTCTATGGTAAATCGTGAAAAAAAAATTTTAATCGACGATAAATTCCCAGAATGAACTAGGCAGCCAATTCATAGTTGCCAGAATGCTCTAGTGGCGAAGTTTTGTCAAAGATCTACTATATAAGGGCAGCCGGAGTTTGCAGCAGGGACAGTTCTAGTTAGGTAGCAAATTCGTAGTTGCCAGAATGTTCTAGTGGCGAAGTTTGGTAAAAGACTACTATATAAGACTGCCGGTTTGTGCCAGTTAAAGTGTTGCCGTGTAAAGAACAATTGAGATATAAATAAGAAGTTGTAAATTCGGATAATGAATAGAAAAGCGTTAACTTGTTTGGATTAGAAATAAAGATAAGTGTTTAGCCATTAAATTGGGACTTTTATTTAACAATCCAGTGATCGAACTCAAGTTTGAGTAACAAGGTAGACGATTAATCGAGAAATCCGTTACAATATATTATATTGATATTTGTGTATAATAAAAGAAAACGCTGCTGGATACATCGCAATCACAACCCCCTACCTTTTCTTCACGGTAACTTTGCTTTGGCATTCGACACTGGGGGAGGGAGATGTCGGTAGGTAACTGGCGGTAGGTATCCAACGCTAGGGATAGAGGTTCCTTGAAAATAAAACTCAACATGGAGGAGAACAAAGGAAAAAAGCGAACAAGGATATCAGCCCAAAAGCTCCACCGGCAAGCACAGTGAGACTACTTGCTGTGTCGCCCGCAGCAATACCTCTACTGTGAAGAGAGCAGTTCACAGCAGTTGTAGTGCTACTGCCAAGCCGCTTTACAACGCAAAAGTGCCACGGTCCATGAAGACTCAGACTTCGAAAGCATTGAAAGCGTTAACACGATTGAAGAGGAAGCTTTGCTTCGTTCTTCGGCGAATGTCAAGGTTGCTAATTCGGCATTAAAGACTAGAACCAGGCAAAACCTAGCTAAGAAGGTTTAAAATCGAAAACAATATGCAAAGCGGCGGTCAAAGTCCATCAAAAACTTAGCTGCAGGTCCACCCGCACAAAGGAAAAGAGGAAAGGTTGGCTTGGGCTAAGGGAAAAATGGAGGAAGGCCGAGCTTATTACGCATTGTGACAGCAATTCTCGTCAAAGATTCGCAGTTCGCGAAACAGGAGCAGTGAAGGTTAAGCTGCTAGATGCGCTCTTCGCAAAAATGGATGGAGACCTAGGCATGCAAATGCCAACTTTTGATGGTGCGGGCTGGATGAATGGTGGCAAGATCCTGAAATGTAAGAACGACCGCTCGCTGCTCTGGGTAAAAGAGTTGTGGTGAAGCTTCAAGGCCTATGGGAGGGCGCCGCCGTCGAGATAGTTAACCGGAGCTGCATCCCCACCATTCGGAAAGCGAAGGTACTTATACCTTGCCCGGTAAAACCCGGGGTTGCACTGCGGCTCCTTCAAAAGGCAAAACCCCGATGTGCCGACGGAAGATTGGAGGGTGTTGAAGGTCGCCAACTCCGGCAAAGAGGACGGCATACAGAACTACATCCTCCAAATAAACAAGTCGACCGAGGCTGGCGTAGGGCGTAGGTAGCGTGTACCTTCGACTCAAAAAGCGCAAGCCGGCGATAATAACTTAAACACACACTGATCCGGAGATGCAACCACACCCCGAGAATCTAGACAGTATCTGCTACGATGCGGCTATAGTTCAGGAACCATGGATAACCCCGGGAAACATTTTATCTTGACTTAAGTTGCCGTCATACTACACATACATTTCGAGTGCAAAAAAGAAGGTAAGAAATATTATACTGGTAAGGAAAAGCATGCATTCATACATTGACCTTAATTTTTCTTCAGATGTCCTGACGATGGTGGCTGCAAAGAATAACAAAGATGAGACATTAATCCTTGCATCCTTTTACATGCCCCATGACGATGAAGCGCTGCCGGCGGAATTCCGGCGGTTGGCAGATGCAGCTGAGAAAGGTGATGCCAATGCGTACAATACGGTATGGGGTAGCAGTGATACCAACGATAGGGGTGAGTCATTATTAAATTTTATACTGATAAGCAATCTAGCTATAGCTAACCGGGGAGAAGAGCCAACATATATGGGTCCGATCTCGAAGAACATTCTAGATGTAAAACTTCACACTATCACAATAATTAATGCTGAAGATTCGGAGGTGCTTCGGAAGCACTCGTTTTCTGACCATAATTATGTAGAATATCAAGTAAAATTCTCAGCCCTCAATAAAAGTGAAAATTTCAGAAATCTTAAGAACACTAACTGGGATTTGTACAGAAAGATAGAAATAGAGAATTTAACTAGACTCAATGTAGGTGATTCAACCTCTAAACTGGAGAAAGGGACCGTCACACCTACAAATATAATGATGAGTTTTGCTGGAGGGAAAATAAGAGACATTCGCAAAACTAAAAGGGAGTCGTGGAAGAGCTTCTGCGGCAAGTTAGAAAAGACAAACGAGGTAGCTGGGCTTAGGAAACTATTGTCCAAGCCCCCGACTACCCTTAGGCTGATTACATCTGTAAACCTATACGAAGGATAGATCCACTGATATTCCACTTAGTGCATGAGGAATATGCCCTGGGCATCTTCTAAGCTGCAGGAATAGTAATGCAAAATGGAACCCAGCCAGATTGCTCAGTTAACGTGAACAGGAACTCTTCAGGGGGATGTACTGTCGCTTCTCCTGTAGTCACTTGAGCTTCTGAGAAAATTTGAAGGAAGAGCACCTAAACTGCAGACAACAGAGCTATACTAGTGACGGGCAAGTTCTTATACACAATTAGCAGCGTAATTAACAGCGCTCTAAAAGTAATACACCAATGGGAAATATCGGCTAGCCTAGAGGTAAATTCCGGTAAGGCGGATATGGTACTATTTAAGTACTATTTAAGTACAAAGGGCCGAGTAATGATGCTATGTGTGGTCAGTTATTAGACTAACTTTATTTGCAAAATTCTTCTCCTTAAATAATATTCTAAGCAATATTGCAATACCGTTCAATACATAATTTCCGCTAAGTACATAGTTTTGTTTTCTGCTAGTGCATATATACATAAGTATGTAAGTTATATAAAAACAGTTCATAAATAGAGAATAATCCAAGTACATACTTTACTCTATTGCTCCTTCGTATATAATGTAGTTATTAACAAAAGAGAAATATAAAAATATGGGAACGCGGCATTGCAAGAGGCTGCTTACATATTAAGCTTAGTACATGTTAAATGGGACTAGCTAATGTGCACAAACAAATATTCATGTAATTGCGTGGACGAAAACATAGCGGTAGCTTAAGTGTACAAAGCAAGCGCAAGCAAGCAATAAATATGTAAGTATGTACACAATGCAAATACAATTATTAACTGCATTGAGGCGAATGACTTCTAATGCTTGCCCTTGAATATTAGGCAAATAAGTAGAGAACAAGAAATAGCAAAATATATAGAACAATGACCGTATAATGCATTGGTTCTCAATCGGTGACCCAACATCCCGGCCCCGTTGAAAGGCATTTCAAACAGGTAGAAGGGCTAGCTTGTGAATTGGTCGCCGAATGATTCCCTTCGTTGTTCGAATGTCCACCACACGCACTTTGGAGTCCTTTCCTGGAATACAGTTTATAACTCTTCCAATATGCCATTTTTGTGGTGGTAAGTTGTCTTCATGGATGATAACCATTGAGTTGTTGTTGATGTTTGGTCGCTCCGTAAACCACTTTGATCGTACTTGAAATTCGTTTATGTATTCATTTGACCACCTGTTCCAAAACATCTGTTTAATGCTTGTGACCTGATTCCATCGTTGTACGTTGCTGATGTTAGCTGACAATACCCGCTCTGGGAGTGCCCTAAGTGAACTACCAATAATAAAATGCCCCGGAGTTAATACTTCTCAATCATTTGGATCCGATGACATTGGTGTTATTGGACGAGAATTTAATACAGCTTCTATCTCAACCAGGACTGTTGTTAGTTCCTCAGCTGTGAGTATTGCATTTTTGATGTGACCCTTAGCCGATTTGACTGCTGCCTCCCAAATACCGCCGAAATGAGGTGCTCTTTAAGGAATAAAATTGAAATTTATAAATTCATTAGCACAATATTTTACAATTGCATCGTTGTTTTCGGTTTTAAATAAAAATGACTTTAATTCAGCTAGTTTGTTGCAAGCACCCACAAAATTTGTTGCGTTATCGCAAAAGATGTCAGAGAGTAGACCTTTTCTTCCAATCATGCGCTTCAATGACGCTAAGAATGCGTCCGTGGATAGATCCGATACTAGTTCGATGTGAATCGCCTTTGTCACTAGACAAACGAAGATCCCAATGTACGCTTTATAAGGTGTTTTGCCTCGAATACGCAAATATACGTTGACTGGTCCGCAGAAATCAATACCGCATCGCGCAAAAGGACGAGATGGAGTTAAACGCTCGACAGGTAACTGTCCAATTACTTGGTTCATCAGCTTTGGCTTGTAGCGTATACAATGTGTGCATGATCTGACGATACGTCTTGCTAAATCGCGCGCATTGACTATCCAAATCTGAAGTCTTATCAGTGCTACGAGTGCCTTTGGTCCTGCATGGTAGTGTTTCCTATGTAGATGACGAACGTAATGCACAACAAATTCGCTTTTGTTTGGCAACAGCATTGGGTGTTTCCTTTCTTCTGGAATATCTGCTGATTCCAATCGACCTCCAACTTTGAGTATTTGAAATCCTTCGATATACTCGAGAAAAGGATTTAAATAACGTAACGGGCCATTTATCGTAAGCGCTTTCTGTAAAAGATGAATTTCATTAGCGAAATGTATTTGTTGAATATTCCAAATTATGCAAAGAAAGGCGTGCTGTAACTCTTGTGGTGAAAGTGTTAATGAGTCATTAAGATTAGCTCCATGTCGAAATTTATTGATGAAGCGGAACATCCAAGCTATTAATCGAAGGCTGCTAGTGTAGTTACTCCGCTGATTCACAATTTCCAAAATGTAATTTGTGCTAACAATTGTTTTGATTGCTGATTTTCGTTTCTCCCTATCGACAACTTCCATGTCGATATCATCGCAGCTGTTCTTTGGCCATTTATCTGAGTTTTCGTATAGAAACTTTGGTCCGGTGTACCATATTGAATTAACAAGTTCCTTTACAGTACATCCTCTAGAGGCAACAACCGCCGGGTTACAATGCGTTGGTACATGTCTCCAATGGGCGCCTTTGGTAAAATCTTGAATTTCCGAAATTAGATTACCAACAAAAGTCGAAAGTGTGAGTCTTTCCATAGAAAAATGTTAAAAGATTTGTTAGAAATTGTTGGTTTAATTTTTGCTAAAAGACGAGCAAGAAGAAGAGTGCCGCAAAATTCTAATTTGGGTAACGATTGTTTTTTGGTAGGTGCCACTCTGGACTTCGCAGTGAGTAGGCGAATTGTAGTAGTAGTGCCACATTTGTTGAGTACGCGAGTATATATTGCGCAGCCATATGCACGAATCGATGCATCACAAAATCCATGTATCTGAAGAGATTCCACATCTGTCGAAAAACAGTGCCTCGGCACTTTAATTTGTCAAAGATCCGATAAGCAGTAAAGAAATTTTTTCCAAGCAAATTCGATGTTCTGTGGCACAGATTCATCCCAATCCAACTTTAGTAGCCATATTTCTTGCAACAAAATTTTTGATGTATTATAACAGGAACTAAAAGTCCAAGTGGGTCGTAAAGTGATGATGCAACAGAAAGGATGGAACGTTTTGTAAGTTGACCAGTCAGTGCTAGTTTGGCTTCGAATGAAAAAATAAAACAATCAAGATTTTGGTTCCATTTTAGTCCAAGTGTACTAGTGATGGATGTATCTACGTTTAGATCCTTTATAGAGTCGTCTTCTCTGAATTGATGATAATTGGAATGCCACTTTGTTAATTTAAACTGTCCTAATTCTAACAGTTGTATTACCTCTTGCTTTATCTGTGCAAGTTCGGTTAGAGTATCAGCACCACAGAGTAGGTCGTCTACGTAGAATGATGACTTCACGATTTTTGCGCCAATTGTAAATTGTTCTGAATGCTGTTCAGCTAGATAGAACAAACTCCGTATAGCAATATATGGTGCAGCAGCCATTCCATACGTTACAGTATTTAGTTGATACGTGCGAATATTGGTGAACTTCTCCACAGAATATACTGGAACTTTCGATCATCTTCGTGCATTACTACTTGGCGATACATCTTGACTATGTCGGCAGTGAGTGCAAACCTGTGGAATCGAAAACAAATAAGAAGAAGAAAGAGTTCGCATTGAATTGTAGGGCCAACCACCTGAATATCGTTTAATGATTTTTGGGATGTTGTTCGACAGGAAGCGTCAAATACAACTCGAAGCTTTGTTTTGTACTTGTTGGTTTTAGCACACAATGATGTGGTATATAATAATGCGGTTCGCTGAGATTTGGATTTTTTACAACACTCATATGACCCAAACTCTCGTAGTCGCTCATAAATTCAACTTTCAATTGTGGTGATTTGGCTACGTTCTTGTGCATTAAATCGTCTCAATGTCGTAGTGACTCGCCCAAACATGTTGGATCATCCTTGAAAGGTAATTTGACAACTATTCTGCCGCAAGGTCTTCTTGACACAGTTGAATTGTATATGTGATCGCAACTCTGTTGTTCACGAGTCCAAGGCTCTGGTATGGTAGTGATTTCTTCCAATTTCCACAACTTTTCCAATTTGGCATATAAAGATTCATTGGCTAAAAATAAACAAGATGGTTTGGATATGTTGTTACTGCCCGTCTTATAAGGTCCCGAAACAATCCAGCCTAAGAGTGTTTTTTGCAAGATTGGTAAATTAGATCCAAGATTGATTTGTCCTACAGATAGAAGACTGAAGAACGTTTCTGTACCCAGCAACATGTCGATTTTCTTTGGTATATAAAATTCATCATCGGCGAGCGCTATATTGTGTGGAATATTCCATGTTGAAATATTGATTTCAGGATCTGGTTGATGAGCAATGTGCGATGTAATACAAAAAGTCAATGGAAGTTCGAAACCAGTGACTTGCGACTTGATATTAGTTGAGGTTTTGAATTAATTATTTGTTGACGATAAACCGATGCTTTGAATCTGTATGTTTTGCTTACTTCCTGGCAGAAGCAACTTTTGCGAAAAATCATCTGTGATAAAATTTACCTGTGAACAGGAATCTAGCAGTGCTGTACCCAATCTGTAGCTCCCCGATGCATCACGAACGAAAATTTTTGCTGTTGCAAGGATGACGTTATCTAATGATGAATTATTCCTGTGTGTATGCGCGACTGCCTCTTGTGTTGTAAATACCTGAGGAGGTGTTTGTTGGACTGAAGTAGAAACGCGGTGCAGTAAACTGTGGTGTTGTCGTGCACAAACCTTGCACCGGTGTGATGATGGACAATTGGCTATTCGATGTCCCTTTAATAAGCAATTGATGCAAAGTCCAATTTTCTTTGCATGTTCGAAACGTTGAGTAATGTTTAGTGACTTAAAGCGTTCGCAATTAAAAACCTGATGGCTGTTACTGGAATAGAAATTACACGATATGTTGGAGCAGGAAAATATATAGCCTCGTGGTTGATTCCTTGATTTCGGAGAGGAGTATTTGTCAGCACCTTGAGTTGACGACGTACTAACTTGCGTGTTGTCCAGTGAATCCAGGTATTGGCAGTGTCTTTCCAAAACTGCGATGCAATCCTGCCATGACGGCAGCGTTCTGAAATCTAGCGACTCCTTCCACTTTTTGTTGGTCTGTTCATCAGACTTCTGCAAAATTAAATGAATAAGCATAGCTTGCGATATTTGGCTGTCAGTACCTAGCGATGTCAAGGAACCATAAATATCTGAAGCTTTATCAATTAAACTTCTTAGATGAATGCCATTTGGTTTCAGAACTGCTGGTAAATCAAATAACGAAGTTATTCCTTCCAAAAAAATTAGTGTTTTGTTATCATACCGTACTTTCAACCGTTCTAACGCCTTCGGATAGTTTTCATTTGTCACTTGAAACGCATTTACAGTTTCTAAGGCTTGACCTTGGAGACAATTTCGCAAATGGTTGAATTTTTCAATATTAGTTAAATTAAATTCACGATCAATTATTTGCTTAAACGAGGTGATAAAATTTTGATAATTTGAATACTTGCCATCAAACGTATTAAATGGTGGAAGTTTTGAACTTGATTGTACCACGCAAGTTGTGTCCGAAAGTGAAACGTTTTTATCTTCTGCCAGTTGCGATTGGATAACCAATTTAGTTGTGATGTAAAGTTCTTCCAGGTCAGCACGTCCACCATCATCAGCATCCAAGCTTTCGATTGCAGTTTGAATTGAGAGAATCTGCTTAAAATAGGACTCCAGGATGCCCAAACGGCATTTGTATTCCGCAGCTGAAAGAGCGTTTCCACCTGGTCGCAAGCTGGCGTCGACGTGCTGGCGCGTTGTTGTCTTAGCTCGCCCAAAGACATTGCAGAACAGGATCTTGTATGTGCTTTTTAGAGGCTTCAAAATTATTTTAAATAACAATACTTCTACTTCTAGTGAGTAGTTAAGCAATAAGTGATTAGTTAATTTTACCGCAAAATTTATAAAATCAAGTTATACTTATGTGTGGGTATGCAATGAACATGCGAATATGAGCTACAGGCAATGGTAACGACAAGGCTTAGCTTACGTCGACGACATCAGACAGCGTGTCGACCAGACTTCGGACGCAACTAACTTCAGACAAGCACTGACCGCCATTCACAGTGGAGCCATTAACACCTTCACCGACTCCTTTTCAGTGAATGGCGTAATACGAGTCAAACCACCACCCATTGCAGACACAGAGCTCGAGTTGCCTCGCGAATCTAGAGTGACCCTCGCGCAACTTCGTTCTGGATACTGTAGCAGGTTAAACTCCTACCTATCCAGAATAGACCCCGACATACTAAACACATGTCCTGCATGCAATGAGTCTCCGCATGACACTAACCACCTCTTTGCATGCCCTACAAACCCCACTCATCTAACACCCCTTTCCCTATGGTCCGACCCCGTCGAAACAGCTCGTTTCCTGGGCCTTCCGTTAGATGACCTCGACGACAACGAATCTAGAATTTATCACCCAAACGGGGATTAGATAATCGTTATAACAACAACAACAAGGCTTAGCGGTGGCAAACTCGTGTGCTGTGCTTTGTGCGAGCAATGCTGGTGACTCCAGTGGTAAAGATTTCTAACGATGAATAAGTTTAATGATGACAGAGTCCAATGTCAGTAATATTCAATGACGATAATGTCCAGCGACGATAATGTCCAACGATAATATCCAACGATGCAGTCTAATACTGACCACACTCCGAAATGATTTGCGAGAGAACAAAAAACTCACTCGTGCCCCACGTTGGGCGCCAAAAAATGTAGGGCCGCGCAAATATTGAAAAAGCGAAATATTTAAGCGAAGTTGTAACAGCGATAAAATACAAAGGGCCGAGTAATGATGCTATGTGTGGTCAGTTATTAGACTAACTTTATTCGCAAAATTCTTCTCCTTAAATAATATTCTAAGCAATATTGCAATACCGTTCAATACATAATTTCCGCTAAGTACATAGTTTCGTTTTCTATTAGTGCATATATACATAAGTATGTAAGTTATATAAAAACAGTTCATAAAAGGAGAATAACCCAAGTACATACTTTACTCTATTGCTCCTTCGTATATAATGTAGTTATTAACAAAAGAGAAATATAAAAATATGGGAACGCGGCATTGCAAGAGGCTGCTTACATATTAAGCTTAGTACATGTTAAATGGGACTAGCTAATGTGCACAAACAAATATTCATGTAATTGCGTGGACGAAAACATAGCGGTAGCTTAAGTGTACAAAGCAAGCGCAAGCAAGCAATAAATATGTAAGTATGTACACAATGCAAATACAATTATTAACTGCATTGAGGCGAATGACTTCTAATGCTTGCCCCTGAATATAAGGCAAATAAGTAGAGAACAAATAGCAAAAATATATAGAACAATGACCGTATAATGCATTGGTTCTCAATCGGTGACCCAACAATATCCTTTAGAGAACATTCATTTTGAATATAATGTTATACTCTCTGTGACAAAATTATTTTTTCGCGTAGAACTCATTTTTGTGTCGGCGGACCTCGGCCGCGCTTTAAAAATAACCCTGGTCGGTCCAACACCGGGGTGTAATCAGTTTTTTCGCGAAGAACTCTTTTTTTGCACTGGCGGCCTTTGACCGCGCTTCAAAAAAATAATCCTGGTCGATCCAACACCGAGGCGTACAGATTTTTTTTTCGAGTAGACTTCCTTTTTGCAGTGGTGGCCCTAGGCCGCGCTTCAAAATAATAACCCTGGACAATCCAACAACAGGGTTTGTCAAGTGAAGGAAAATTAGGTTAAGGATTATGTTATACCCTCTATGACAATGGTTCTTTTTCGCGTAGAGCTCCTTTTTGCATTGGCGGCCTTCGATTCAAAATAAATAACCCTGGTCGGTCCCACACCGGGGTGTGCCAAGGTTTTTTCTCGCAAAACTTTTTTTTGCGTTGTGGTTGTTGTAACGGTAATCTATTCCCCGCTTGGATGGTAAGTTCCAGTTTGATTGAGATATTTAACATATACATCCCCCCAGTTACATGTTGCCCAACAGGATATCACCCGAACATAAGTGCGCTGCTTCGTTGTGAAAACCGTTTGGTGCTAGGCGACTTTAACACGCACCACGATCTTTGGCATTCCTGCCTGTCAAACGATTGTAGGGGGATGGAGCTGGCGGAACAGATTGATAATTCGACATTCTGCACAATAATTGACGAAGCCGCCACCAGAGTTATGGGCACCTGTAATAGCTCGCCAGATATTACCATCGCTAGCGGTGATCTGATAAATAGCATAACCTGGCGACCTATACTAACTCTCGCATCAGCCCATCTGCCCATAATTATCTCGATCGAGAAACCTCCCGACTTTATTTCTGAGGACAACCGCACCTTTGTTAACTTTAACAAAGCTAACTGGGTCAGCTTCAGAGAATTTAACGGGAGCACCTTCATCGCACTACCCATTCCTACGGACGTCATCGTTGGCAAGCTTCATACCGGCTGGAAGAATCGCGGATCTCCGCCCTAATTTCCCAGCCGAAGCAGCTGTATTAGCCAACGAGCGCGACACCTTACTCCATACCGATCTCGGTGATCCCCGAATAAGGGATCCCAATTTGGAGATTCGACTATTGGTAAATCAACAGAAGCAGATAAAATGGATAGAGCACTTGAAGTCGTAAAGTTCACAGCACCACCACAGCACTTTGCGTCATAAACGCCCGCTCCCTTCGGGGCTGAAGCGGTGGACTATGGACTACCTAAGCGATCGGCATTCATCCGTACCGTTTCGAGGTCAAAACTCCAACCTTAGAAAAATTAAACAGGGGGTTTCGTAGGCTGGTGTTCTCTTCCCGCTACTGTTTAATTTCTACATCTCGAAACTCCCCCAACCACCAGAGGGAATTTCCGTGACCTCGTACGCTGATGACTGCACGATATTGACGTTGGGCAATGGACTCGATGTCATGTGCTTGAAAGTAAACTGCTACTCACCGACCTTTCTCGCTTCTTCTCTGCAAGGAGTCTGACACTCTCCCCCACTAAATTTACAGCGACCATTTTTACGAAGTGGACGAAGGAGTACAGACTGGATCAAGACATTTCAGTCGATGGCACTAAAATTCCGACAGTCAACAACCCTAAAATTTAAGGCTTTACATTAGACAGTCTGTACTTCTTCACTACTCACAAGACCGCGATAACTGCCACATTACAGAGCCCCAACAAAATCCTCATATTGCTTGCCGGCAGCTCTTGGGGAAAAGGCAAAAAACGTTGCTAGCAACATACAAGGCAATCGGCCGGCCGGTCCTACACTATGCTGCTCCGATATGGTCGCCTGGATGTAGTGCAACGCAGACGAAGAAGCTTTAGACTTTTCAAATCACTTAACTCCTGACTATCACGGGATGCCTCTTGATGTTCCCAAAGGAACACCTGCACAGTGAGGCCCGTATGCTTCCGGTTAAGGAACACAACGAGTTCCTTTCCAAGCAGTTTTTGCTGGGATGTTTTCGTAGAAATTCCAAACTATCCGACATTCCAAATATATGTCCTGCGTGCAATGAGTCTTCGCATGATACTAATAACCTCTTTGCATGCCCAACGAACCCCACTCATCTAACACCCATTTCCCTATGGCCCGACCTCGTCGAAACAGCTCGGTTCCTGGGCTTCTCGTTAAATGACCTCACGACAACCAAACTATAACTAATCATCCAAGCGGGGACTAGGTTACCGTTACAACAACAACAGCCGACCGGGGTTATTTTTTTGAAGCGCGGCCGAAGGCTGCCAACGCAAAATTAAGTTCTACACGAAAAGTACCCCAGTGTTAGACCGACCAGGGTTATTTTTTTGGGTCGGCTTTAGTATACCGTCCCAGGCTTTCGGGGATATGGGTATGGGCGGATTGATGAGATCCTTCAGATCAAGAATACATATAAATATAGCCGCGGGAAACTTATAGTTTTCGAGATATCTACGTTTAAAATTGAAAATTTTAACTATTTAAAGAATGCATTTTATCGATTTCAAATGAATTATACTTATATTTTTCACTTTTACATCGACTAACACCTCAGATATTCTTGATCTGGAGGATCTCCTCTATCCGCCCATACCCATTTTATCCACGAAAGCGTGGGACGTTATTCTAAAGCCGACCCCCGAATTATGTTAACTAATGATTTTTTTAGTTTAATGTGATTCGAAAAAATTTACCCAAAATCTCAAGATGTAAAAGAATTCATACCCATTTTTGACCATGATTAGTGTTTGTAGGTAGTAAATTACACAATTAATTACACAAATAACCAAAACAGAAAATGAGCTTTATCCTGTACTCCAATGTAATTTTTTCTGGACATCGCTACTAACTTTATAATTCTTAGTACAAATTGTAATTGTTATAACGAAACAGGATTTAAAAAAAATGTCACAGTGCAAGATATTCACCCAATATATTCTTTATCTACTTATGCATATTAAAAACTTTTCACAAACATAAATAATAGACAACAATTTTATACTAATCACCATACACATACGAACAAATTGTAATTTCCTCTCGTCGAAAAACTACTGTCACTCTACTCACTTAAAGAACAGAGTTGGTATTGACAAATAATTTGCGTTCAGACTAGAGATCAATATTTAATCAATTCAATTGTCACTGGATTGTCTGCGTATTTACAAATATCGCGCAATTCGGTAAGCATTCTGTAGTCACTGTTTTAACGGGATTAACAGAATACAAGATTACAAAAAGTATTTAATATTTTTTGCTTGGTATACGTTGTGACAATTGTTACAAACACAAATAGCATTATAACCGCCACCTTGGTTCGTAAAACTTGTAAATTGCAAACTAAACACTTACGTTAACTATTTCATGTAAAAATTAGTAAAACATTTTCCCGTAACATTATTCAATTAATTACAAGTTTTGTAGTCTCAATTTGTGACATTCACAATATAGTCTCTAATCTTAAGTCACAAAATACTGGCTCAAATTTCTCATTTGGATTGTAAGCAGGACAAAAAATTAGGGGAAACTTTAGTATACCATCCCACGCTTTCAGGGTTAAGAGGGGTACGGTTGGATATTTTCATTTTAAGTTGAAAATTTCACAAATTTTATACAATTTTGTACAATATCTCGATTTATGTTTAACTTTTCTTTTTTATTCATCACTTATTATACGCATACACTTCACTACAATGTTTCTACATATATATTTTGTATTAATTAATTTAATATTTGCTTTAAATTAGGATTTTATTTTTATACAATATCGTTAAATGCACAATAACAAATGGGTTCTATATTGACAGATAAAAAGTGTTGCCATATCCAAACGAATGAAAGCAATCAAAATAAATAAAATACCCAATTACCCTCTATAAAAATAACTTATATGCACAATATTTACCAATTCAATGACAAAACGGACAAAAAAAGAAACGGTACCTTGTTTAGTTGTAATAATATCGGTTATAATTCGTTATAGAAAATGAAATATGTATAATATATTGATATACCCTCTTTAACATTACTGTTATTTGTTCGTTTTCCTATTTGCATCGGCGGCCTTCGGCCGTGCTTCAAAAAAATAACCCTGGCCGATCCAAAACCATGGTGGTCGTTATTCCTTACGCGTCTAACATCTTTCTGCATTGGCGGCCTTCGGCCGCGCTTCAAAAGAATAACACTGGCCTATCCAATATCACGGTTGATCAAGAGAAGGGAACGATTAATATTATGGTTCATGTATTTAGAGTATAATCCTCTGTAATTAATTTTAATTCGTTTGCAAAATATAAATATATATATATATAAAATAGATATGGCAACACTTATTATCTGTCATTATGGAACCCATTTGCTATTGTGCATATAACAAAAATTGTGTTAAAATAAAATGTTTATTTAAAGCAAATATTAAAATAATGAATATAAAATAAATATGTAGAAACATTGTAGTGAAGTGTTAGTGTATAATAAGTGCATAATATAATATAAAACCTTTCTTCAAATGTCAGCAGAAGGGTTTGACAAAGGAAAGGTAATCTCGTCCCAGCCGATGAAGGCTCTAAGTGACGCAATGCCACTGACCCCTCTTCCAAGGGACAGCATTACCAAAACAGTAAGCTTCACTAGGAAGTTCAGGGTTACCCTTAGCAGTAAGACAGAATGGAACGATTCCACGCTGGACATACTGCTAAGGAACAGTACTATCAAGTGGTACATCGACGGCTTGCACCAAGCTCTCCATCCCCATGGGAAGTTTTCCTAGCATATTCCAGGCGGAGGTATATGCTATAAGTCGGTGTGTAGAAATAAACCTCCAACGCGACTACCGCAATAAGAGCATCGCCACACTCAGCGATAGTCAGGCAGCACTTAAAGCAATCTCGGCTTTTGAGGTCAAATCGCTACTTGTGCAGGAGTGTATAGAACGGCTGAACTCATCTGGGTGCCTGGTCACAGGGGTATAGCAAGAAATGAACTTGCTGACGAGTTGGCCCGCTCTGCAGCCTCTACAAACATGGTAGGACCAGAACTGTGCGTAGCGGTTGGTCCACATACCATTAAGGAGCTGCTCCGTACAGAGGAAAGAGCAGGCAGGGAGAGACACTGGCAACATCTCCAAGCCATGCGCCATGCCAAGTTGCTAATGGGGGGTTACAACCTCAGACAAACCGTAGTCAATCTCCCGAGGAACAAATTTCGGATTCTGGTCGGGTTCTACACCGGACATTGCAGGCTTCACAAGCATTTATTTAACATGGGCTTGGTCTCCTCTGCAAACTGCCGGTTCTGCGACATGGATTCGGAAACCCCAGCAGTCTACAGACGTAGAGTCAAGGCCCTGGGATCCATGTTTCCAAACAGGGATCGTATCGCCTCATAGTCACCTAGCAGTATATTGGAGTTCATCAATATGCTAGGGCTAGATGAGTGGCTGTGACTTAGGGGAGGGCACAATAGACCATAGGTCGCGGTGCATACCTCAATCATTATCTATCTATCTATATATATATATAATCGATATGGCAACACTTGTTAGCTGTCAACATGGAACCCATTTGTTATTGTTCATATAACGAAAATTGTGTAAAAATTAAATGCTTATTTAAAGCAAATACTTAAATATTTAATATAAAATAAATATGTAGAAACATTGAAGTGAAGTGTTAGTGTATAATAAGTGCATAATATAATATAAAAGAAAAGTTAACCATAAATCGAGAAATTGTAAAATAAAATTTGTGAATGCAAATGCAAATATCTTGAAAACTAAAGGTTTCCGGCGGCTTTAATTATATATATTCGTGATCTGGAGAATCTCCTCTATCCAACCATACCCCTCTTAACACTGAAATCGTGGGATGGTATACCAAAGCCGACCCAAAAATTCATAAGAATTCTTGTTTTCTATATTTTCTATATACCGTTCATTTCACCTATTGAGATTGTCACAAACCATATATTAGTCGATTATCGTTTTACATAATTTATAATGTAAGCAACTCAAGCACGTAAGTAAAAGTTTAAAAAATTAATTTTAAAAAAATTCCATACCTATTTTTATATTGGTAATTATGCTTTTTGACTGCGTTATAGATGATTCAATATATGTTATAAACTTGTGTATTTTAATTCAGGTTCCCTAAATAACGAAATGTAACAGCAGATCTGTTCTGACAAATTACTACTCACAATATAGTCTCTATTCGCTAGTCACAAAATATTTTCTCAAATTTGTTAGCTGACAGTAAGCAGGTCACAAAACTAATAAGAATAATGAGAAGCATCTCTAGGAATGCTATATGCTCCTTTTAAGTGCGTAATTTTTCTGCAAATATAACATTTAATTAAATGCGGGTAAAAAAATAATATATAATTTGTAAGATTTTTTACCTTTGTTTTCCGTTTTACCTTGTAACTCACTCTTGAGTTCAATCACTGGATTGTTAAATAAAAGTCCGAATTTAATGGCTATACACTTATCTTTACTTCTAATTCCAACAACTTAACCCTTTTTGCTCGTTATTCGAGCTTACAACTTCTTGCTTATGTCTCAAAAGCTCTTAACACGACAACACTCTAACTAGAACTGCGTGTGCTGCACAATTTGGCAACCCTTATATAGTAGATCTTTAACAATAGTTTGCCACTAGAACATTCTGGCAACTACGAATTCGCTGTCTAGTTGCTTCTGGCAGTTTATCGTCGATTCGATTTTGTTCATCGTATAAACCTAGATTTATACAATGATTTTGTGTTATCATGCGTGCTCGTCATATCATGTAAGCAACTCAATCAATGTCAAAAAAAAATCTATTTCAAATAAATTTCGTAACTATTGTGATATAAAGTAAACATTTTATTATTATCTAGCTGACCCGGCAAACGTTATTTGCCCTCACTCTATTGTTTCCTCTCTGAACCACCCGGTGCTTCTGATGAAGTCCATCAGTACAAAAAGGTTTATTTGTGCAACCTCTGAAACGTCGTCAAGAAACTTTCGGCCGATAGTTGCAATTATTTTCCTGTAAAGAGCCTTGCCTTCGCATAGAAGATGTTTTAGCGTCTCCTCATTGTCATAGTCATTGTATGGTGCACCTAGTCTTCTTTCATGTCTGCCAATTAGACAGCGAATTGTTAGCATTCCTCTCAAAGTTTTTATGTCATTCCTTGCGAATTTCAATAGTCGGCATATGCAGCCCCGGTCGCATTCATGACACGTTTGTCTGCTTGTTGAGCAAGTCAGTGATTGACTCCACCGAGACTCAGCTAATTTTACTCCATGTTGGTCTATTAAATATCTACAAGTGGTCAGAAGCACATGTATTCGATCTTTTCCGAAGCCCAATTGTAGGGTGGTGCCTGCTCTGGCTAGTTTATATGCTTCACAGTTAGATGGGATGTCACTCTGCACTGGAACGCATTTCAGGTTTATCGTGAAATAGGGTGTTAGATCCACTAAGATTAATAATTAAGGCATACTTTCAATCTTTTTGACGAAACCCTAGGGGACGCTAGTGATTTCAAAGCTCATTGGCTATCTGTATATATTTATAAATATATTCCTTGTAGTCATCTCCGCTTGGAAGACACTGCAGTGGTCTGGTAAACGGAAGGCAATTTTAGTATCTAATTTGGCTGAAAAGACGTCCCCTCCCACTCGAATATCCGTTTTTGACACATCCGCATAGATGCTTATTGCTGCGTCCTTGTTCACCTCGCCCCTTTCCCATTCTTCACTGGAAGAGAAGGCAATATTGGGGACCGAATTAAGTTTCAATTCAACAGACGACCAATTAGGAAGATTCCCTTAGTCGTAGAGCTGATTTCGCTGCCAGTTGCTTACAGAACAAGTCTGTTGGCAGTAAATGTAAAATGACGGTAAGTGCCTGACTTGGCGTTTTTCTAAGAGCTCCATTGATGCATATACTAGCTGCTCTTTGTATGCATTTCATACGCCTTACCGCGTATTTCTTTTCCATCAGTGACCACCATATTAATACACCATATGTCATAATCGGTCCAACAACTGCTGTGTATAACCAATGAGCTACTCGAGGCGTTAAACTCAATTTGGACCTTACCATCCTTTTGCACGTGTTAAGTGCTGTAGCTGCTTTCTTCACCCTAGCGTCTAAGTTTGGTTTTCATGACAGCTTCCTCTCTAAAATTAGTCCTAAGCAGCTTGCCTTATCTCCTATTGTTAGTCTGGTACCACTTAATAATGGTGGCCCAACTTCTGGAGTATTGTGTTATCTAGTGAAAAATACTAGCTCCGGCTTACTAGCATTCTAACCGAAACCGCCACATCATCGGCGTGTAGGACTTTTATAGACCTAACAATAATTTGATCATTGTTAAGATCCAGGGAAGTGGAGGTAGCTCGTATCATTAAGGTCTTCCTTTTTGAACAGATCTGCACATCGTTGAAGCTCACAACATCGCAACAATTGACTTGGTCGTGAGCATATGTTCAATCAATTTTCTGAGAAGTTCAGAGATGTCCAAATCTTCTCAGTATGGCCCTAGGCTAGATTTTATTGAAAGCGCCTACTATGTCTGAAAAGGCTACTAGGCTGTATTCTTTAACCTCCAGAGATTTTTCAATCTCTGTTACCACTGAGACAAGTGATAATTCTGTGGATTTTCCCTTAGAATACGCATGCTGCAGCCAGCCAGTTTTTAAGGGTTTAATTTATTTCTTATGTTTATCTTTCCAATGTTTAAAGAAGAATGAGGAAAGACTAATTGATCTGAAATTCTTTGGACTTGTATGGGTTCAGCTGTGGTTTGGCTTCTTAAGGTATCCAATGCTATGTACCGATTGTGCCATTATTAGTCGAGACGCTTACGTCGTATTCTCGATCTTATTACAAAAAGATTTTCAAGAATTTCTTTTTGATTTCCTAACCTGGAATTGTACGCCCTAAAGAGGTTGTAATAGCAATCCTACTCATCTTCGCTTTGGGATAGTTTAGCTAGATTCAACTACTTCCTGCAATCCTTGTTGTTCGGGAGACCACCATGGGGGCCTAATTCTTCCCCTTCTACGAGTTATTGGACAAACCACCTCTAATTCTTGCCGACACGATACTGTAATTGAACGAGGACGGTTAGGTCTAGGGTTGGAATGGGGAAATTATAGGAATACGTTTCTTCAGTTCTTGCAGGTGCACTTGCCAGTTCGTTTTCCTATGATTCCTGTAATTGTCTACCCTGCATACATCTTCTTCAAATTTACATTCAATAAAGCGGTGATCCGAAAATGAGTGTTCCACAAGAACTCTCCAATGGGTTATTTTATCTACCCTTTCGTTGACCAGCTTTTTAATCAGCAGCGATGGTAGTTCCTCCTCTTCGTATGGCATATAGCATCACACCAGCCGGTATTTATTTGCGTCCGTCTTTCAGCTTAGGGCTGCGGTGTCTTGGTTGCTATATCTATGTAACATGAAATCGTTAAAGTTATTCTTAGCCAGTATACATGCTCTAACTTTACCTTCGCAATTAACCTTGTATAGTTTTTAGTTCGGTGCCCTCAGCCCGCAAATGCGCCCTCCATTAACCCATGGCTCCTGAATGAGGACGATTTCAGACTGTTCTCACCATGTAGTCAATTAGGGCTAGAGAAGCTAATTTGCTAGGGTGGAGATTAATTTGAAGAAGATACATTAACAATTGACTTGTCTGCATCTTCTTGAGGGTCGTCAGAAGCTCTCTCTCAGTATAGAATTTAGAGAGTCTGCCAACAAGCTTCGACCCCAAAGAACACTCACCTTGCTAAATGCTATCTACATCTTTGGAAAACTCCATGGGATCTTCCTCGACTTTACCAATCACATTTTTCGATGCTTAGTCAGCAGCATCGGCGTCTGACTAGTATGTCATGATCTTCACTGAATCTACAAGATCAGCAAGCGATTTTGCGGGCGTTACTCCTTTTGTCTTCGGTTTTTTGGATGACGGTTTAGCCTCTACAGCAGACTTCTGTCGCTTGGCTGCCCCTGCTGCCGCTTCTAGTTTAAAGTTAGGCAAGAATGCTTTCGCGCAAATACTAGACCTCCTTCGTAAGCTCCTCATAGGTTGGCGGTTGCAGCTGCACTTTTCTCAGTAGGTAGGCAGCACGCAGCTTCTCCTCATACCTGGCCTTCGTTGGAACACCGACTTTAAAACTAGGCCCTGGCAGATGCACTGCTAGCATCGAGACCTTTGGCATCTCCATTACCTCCCTGCTTAGCAGTCATAGCAGCCTTTGTACTGGCAATTTTCGAGCTCGTTGCAAACGCTGCCCTCTTTTCGGAACTCGTGCCTTCAGGCTTTGTTTGTCGTTTCATCTTTTGGACCCACACAGCCCTCATTAAGCAAGTAAGACTATCTTATTATGGAGGGCGCCTGGTATCCGTTCGAGACTAAGCTATTTAAGGCCCCCAGCCAGGCTGACCTTCGGCGCGGCGAACTGTTACCAGCTTGTCCCAGCCTTAGTCGGGATTCTGTGGTATCTATTACTAGACGGCACTTTAAGGCAGGGTTTAGCAGAGGATTTTTGCCAACCTGGCACATCTGTAAGAATCATAGGGATTCGTGGCAGCAATACATTTTCGCCTCGAAACTTATCATTCACAATGGTTGCTTCGTTAATGTTTTTCTTTAGTTTTGTACTGGTTAATCTTGTGCCATTGCAAAGCTGAGGTGGGTTCAAGTTACGAAGCAAAATAACCAGAGATCCTACCTTCAGTTGTAAGTGGTGTGGTGGAATGCCCGGCATATCCACTGAATTGAAAGTCTGAATTAGTTGGCATCGAAACCAGCATTGATAGATTTGTATGACACCAAGTCTCTGGTAACAACTGTTGTTTGTGATGAATTTCATCTATTAACGTCCACATTTTTTATACTAAAATCAATCTTTCTGCTAGCCACTCAAGACTTTTATATTTTGTGTGTACATCGGGAAATTTATTGACGATGAGAGTATTTTGTGAGTTGATACTTGTGCAGAAATCAGTCGGTAATTTTATGCATCCAGTATTTTCATGTACAGCAAGTTTTCCATTGCCAATATCTAACAATTGCTTTGAGAAACGTTCGGCAGATAGATTTTGAAGAATATAAACACCCATGTTCACTGTCAGTTGTACTCTTTCAACATTACGGTAGAGTCGCAATGATTTTAAGCAAGCGTTGATTTCATAAGCGTACGTTGAACGTGGAATAGCGGGAAGTGTATGTCTGAAATCACCTGACATGAACATTGTACATCTTTCGATTTCCTATCCAGTTTCAGTCTTTCAGCACTGTGGCCTCGGACGATTGTGTTTTTATGTAGCTCACTGCATCTGGGTTAGTTTGAATGTTTACTGGCTTAAATCCTAAATGAGGTGTTCTGAATCCATCTACTAAAGTTGCTGCGATGTATGATCGAATGTTTTGTGAGTTCCACCCGGTGCATCCAAAAACAAAATCAAAAACAAAGAATCCCCTTTGCCCTACGATACGATTTATTTTACGTAAACGATTTATATCTGTGTTGATTAAATCAGATGCACTTCGATTTGGTGTACTTATACCAAAATGAATGATTGGTAAATTTGCAATGACAATGCAATGATCCTCTATAGAAATCAATGCTGCATTGTACATTGCGTCACTAAATGATATCGTTAGATCGTTGCACCTTGTACGATGACGATACAATATATCATCACTCATCGAATCTTTGTGATTATTTCACACCATTTGCGATCGGGCCGGGAAATATGTCGTCGATACTATAGCAAACGGTAGATGAGTTTGTGTTCCTGTGCAGTATATTGCTGCTTCAGAAAGCACACTGCTCTCCTGATTATCATCTTCTAGCAAACTAAGTGCAAGGCATGCATCTTTATACGTTGAATACTGTTGTCCATTTACTTTCCGTACAGGTTTGTTGAAAAGATGGTTGATCTCACCAAGAAATAGCACTACTAGTTCCAAATTTTTTACAAGGTGGTACATCTGTCGTGAGAACACATACAAGCCATTCTGTCAGTTAATTCTTTGTTTACAAGCAATTTGAAGTAAACGTGTCAGAGTATTTTTTTTAATATGGAAAAAATTTAATACCGCGCAGTGATTAGAGTCTTTGTTTTGCAAGGTTTGGAAGCAAAGGAAATTTATGAACAATTGTAAGAAGTGTATATAGAATCCTCACCTTCAAAACGCATCGTTGAATTTTGTGCTGGTGAATTTAAACGTGGTCGTACTAGGGTGGAAGACGATCCACGCGAAGGACGACGAAAAACCGCAACCACACCAAAAATCCTTGAGTAAGTTCATTATATTGTTAGTGAAAATCCATGATTGACTAAGCGTAAAATTTCTAATGCCATGGGCATCACAGACGAACGAGTACTTTATATTTTACATGGAAAATTACATACAGCTGTTTGGAAAGTTAATGCCGCACACGTTAACAATTCAACAAAAACTAGATCGAAAACAAATTTCTCAGCATAATTTGGAGCGTTTTAAGCAGAATAAAACCGATTTCTTGCGTCGTTTTATAACTATGAATGAGACTTGGACACCACCATGATCCTGAATTTAAACAAGAAGGTTATGGCATCAGTTTTTTGGGATGCAAAAGGAATTTTGTTGATTGATTATCTGCAGAAAAGTAAATCAATCAATTCTGAATATTATTGTAGCCTTTTTGATCAGCTCGATGAAAACATTCGTATGAAGCAACCTGGTTTGCAGCGGAAAAAAATAATTTTTCATCAAGACAATGCACCTGCTACAAAGGTGTTTTAACAATGACAATATTCAACTAATTAAAGTACGTTTACATATGAAAATAATTTCGTTCTAAGCTGGTTCAACAATCTAACCGTTTACATAGCCAAAGGAAATTATCAGCTGTCAAATGTGTTGTAGTTGTTTTCTTCTTGGTGAAGTTAAATATTAATAAAATCGTTGAAATTATACATTTTAAAGATATGGAAGAAAAAAAGAAGGCGACTGCATACTTAATCGCGCAGATTTCAGCCAGAAATAAGAAGTTGGCAGAAATACGGAAAAGACAACAACTCAGATTGAAAAAAATATTATATTGCTATGCACATGCAAAATGCGCTGTTGCATTTTGAATTAAATAATAATAGACCAAAACGTTTGTGGAAACACGTAAGCAATTACATTACTTTTTTTTTAATTTGGAAAACAAGTTACCCGCTTGATGTTGAATTGTAGGAAAGGTATTGTAATTTTTGTGAGCTCGACGTTGCTTGCAATAGGTACCAATTTTTCAAGGAAAGCTTCAGAATGAGTAGGGAGCCATTCACAATTTTGTGTAATGAGTTAAAAAACATTGGCTTATCTAAATCTCGAAGGTTTGTGGAGAATGCATTTGGCCATCTGGAAGCAAGGTTTAGAAGGATAAGGAAAAGAATTGACAACGATATTAAAAACGCAATTACAATAATAAAATGTTCTTTCGTCTTGCACAATTTTTTAAATGAAGTGAATGAGAGCATAAACACGAAATGATTGCAAGTGCAAACAAATTTCGAAAGCGCTTGCCCACGAGAGCAACCAGATCCGTTATTAATTTCTGAAACCGACGACACTAATGCAGAAAACATCAGAAAATCAATAGCTCTATTTCTATATAAGTTTTATTTATTTTATCAGTTAAATTTTTCATTTACATTCAGTTCATTTTTTGTTATTTCATTATTTACTGTAAATCAAATTTATCTTCACAATGAAACAAAACGAATTCATTAACAAAAAAATAATTCATTAACAAAACAAAATACTTAAACTAAATACTTAAAATTGAAATATTAAATTTCGTACTTTATCAGGATGAAGTTAAACTTCTCCTGGACTAGAAATTAGTTTATAAAAATATATACAAACTTTTCAAATTTCTATTTTGTTTCACTAACCTGTACGCTCCTTCACTAAAGTTTCCAAATTAAAGCTTTTATAGCTGCCGAGAATACAATTTATTAACCAATAGTATTCCCAAGTCGGCGGACTGCCACCAGATGGACCAACTGCTTTCTTTTCATCTCTGTAAACAGGTTAATTTTTTTAAAACTTGTATATGCATAAATCCATACGCATATTAAATGAAGCTACCTGTATTTATTGGTCGAATTGTAAATCTTTACTCGAATTTCATTGGCGGAATAAACATATTCTCTTGTAGCCATTTCCAGCGACATATCTTTAAACACATGAGAATTACGTTTAACGCCTCGAATCTGCGGCAATTTCTCCTCCCACTAGCCAAGGAGAAGTTCAACTTCTTCCCTGTTCCACTTTGACCTCTTTTTCCTGATAAAATAACAAATTAATGTATGTTTTAAATTACTTTGTTATTAAAAATTTATTTACAAACCTCTTTCCCTCGTTGTCGGGCATTTTTGATTACTTTTTCATTTGACGTTTCTCCTGTCCTTCGCAAAAGTTATCGATAAAACTAGGAAGAACACCACAAATCTAATTGTATAATCGGAGATTAAAAATTAAAAAATTAAAGAAGAGAAGTTTGTATGGTAAATCTCTTTTCTTTATTACAGATTATCGAGTTAAGCTAGTAAATGGAGATAATCGTGTTATATGTAAACATACTATTTAAGTACGAAGTGCTTGAGCATCCACCGTATTCACCAGATTTGGCTTCCAGCGACTACTACCATTCAGAAACCTAAAACAATTCTTTCGTGGAAAGCGTTTTTTGTCAGATGAAGAAGCTGTTACAGCGGTAGACGAATATTTTGCAGAGCTTCCGGAAAGTCATTATAGTGATTGCATAAAATTATTGGAGGATCATTGAAATAAGTGTATTGAAGTTAAGGGAAATTATATTGAACAACAAAATATATTTCGTACCAAAAACAGTATTTTATCATTTCGAGCCCAGAAAATATTCAACCAACCTGTCTATCTTGAAATGTTAATGGCCTGGTGACATTAACAAACAACTTTCGCAGATAAAAGTACTCAGACGGCCCTGGGTGGACTGTACCAAATTGGGTTGACACGACCCAAATGATATGGTTTAAATAAACCGAGACTAGTTGATGCTTTTACCTTGCTTTTAGGCACAAAGTTTTCGATTGATCCCATAGAAAATAGCTTTCTACTTTTAAGTAGTAGTACTCGCACGATTACACAATTCAAAAAAGTTTATGAGCGTAGTTTTTGGTGGATTTATAACACTATCTAGCGCTGTTTAGTTCGTGAACGGCTTTGGCCGTTTTCGAGATAATTAACTTGACTTGAAGGGAATGCAATAAGCCGAGTTATTTTTATTCCTACTTCGTGATGTTTGCTGGTTGAGAAGTGACAACGGGAGACATCCTGCCGTGGATAACTGATTGGTTGATAGAACCAGAGAATGCTAATGAATAGGGAAGGAGCAAATGTTAGCTGTACTAAAATGTTAATTATTATGAGGGATCATCGAAAACGCGCAAGTTCGAAAATAAAATGTCACCAAACCTATCAGGGTACGCAACGAACTACACCACTCTATAAGCAAAATGTATACACATATATATGCCCAGATGTTCTTTGATATGCGCATAAACAAAAATTGAAATAATAAAAACGAAAGTAATTGACTTCCGACAAGAAAATATCAATAATGAGGGAAATAATATTAAAATAGAATTCAAATATCATTTCATAAAACAGGGTTATAAAAATAAAAAAAGACTATATAAAAATATGATAGGATTTGAACTTAGCCAAAATATTTCACGTTGCAATAAACAAGTCTGCTATACAAGCAGCACCACAGAAAATATTCAAACTATTTTGTCTAAACGGTGAACTCAAACAGCTATTGTTGTTTACTTGCTTCAATGTTCATATGTCTATATGTGAATATTCTTGAAATTGCCTTCCTTCATTCGCATGTCCAAATATATTTGCATATATGTACACATATGTAAATATGTATGTCCCTCAATATGTCTTTCGCAAAAAATCAAACATTTGCGCAAGTGACAAAAAAAACGTAGACGCACCATCATCGGCCAATAATATTCAAGCGAACTCGCGACTTATTTTCTAAATATTTCAGATTACAACGACAACAAATTCATTCATAAGGAATTTGCGTCTGCCTCTAAGCAAACTGCGTTCGTTCATAACTCTGCGCCTCGCTATTTTTTCTGTGCGCCTGGTAAACCACATTTGGTTTTCATATAGAATTCCTAAATGCGCGAAAATAAAAATGAATGAAAATGAATTTGAATGTCTTCAGTAAAATTGAAGAATCAGCAAAATTTCAATTTTACAATTTGTATCACTGAAAATCCTACCATTCCCCTCGCATTTGTATGTTGCCCACAAGCTGCTTCCTCACAACATTTGCTAAAAATCAGAAATTGAAGAATTTCTCTGATGTTCCCTTCAGAAAGGAGAATTGGCAACATGACCTATAAGCGAGTTTAAATAATATTTATATTTTTTCATATTATGCACTATATATGGCATTAAATTAAAAAAATTATATAAAATTGCCATTCATAAGAAATCTTTAACTACTTCTTTATATTCTATGCACACTGCATATAGTACTTTTATATGTTTACTTATTATCATTGTTTCATAGTTTTTCGATTTAGCCCATTTTATCTAAATACGACGTTCAATCGGTAATCGCAATATTTCAAAAGAGCATAAGTCATTTTTCATTAGCAAACCACTGCAAAAAAGACAAACGAGACAACATAGCCGACCATTGTATAAATCTTAGGCTTATACAATGTAGCCGACCGACATTGTCGCAAAATTGTCGATTCAAACAAATTTTGTCAACTCCGCGACGATTCACACAATTTGGTGTCAATATGTATGCGAGCTCATATATGTATGTATGTATATACTTATGTATGTTTGTGGACAAAGTCGTCATTTGGTTTTTTTCAACAACACAATGTCTGCACGAACTCGCCGTTATTTCTTTGGCTTGCCACCATACACAGAGGCGTTCTAACTGAGGACTCTTAGTATATTATTATGTTGCTTAATTTGTATTGAAAAATACTGATGTATTTATGAATTATTTTCGTAATATAATATATATTATATATATATATAAATACACATAAATTCATACCTATAATCGTTTTTAAACTAAATTCGATAAATAAAATATATATCTGAAATAATTATGTGGCAGTGCGCCCAAATCCCTTCTTGCCTTCGATCGTTCAACTCGCAAAAAGCGCCGACAAAAGTCATTGCTTGTGCGGGGCAAGAAGAAGCAAGCATCAGGTACGTGTATTTAAGAATGTATGTGTGATTATCACATTTGTGTAAATACGCATAATAAGGAAATATTCAACAAACCTAAACATATGAATATATTTTCCTGATATATTTTAATTATATCAGGGAGTAAAATATGCTATTAAAGAAATTGAAAGATAATATGCTTAGACTCTAATTAATAAAATAAAAAAATTAAATAAAATTTCAGTTTTAGGACTCGAACGTATAGGCTCGTATTCGGATTGTGCTTAACCCCTTCCCGCTTACGACCTCAGCCATCGCAAAAGTGAAAACAGGGCGGCTTAGCCACCGTTATATTGTTATTCTTTGTTCAACAAGCAATTACTCACGCAACGCCCATAAATTGGAAAAATTGCCTATTAAATGTTTATTTTATTATGAATTCTGGGGTTTTTACCGGTAATACAGCTTTTTAATTCAGAAGGCTTTTCATAATTATAAATTTTGTCATATCATAGAAATTGAAAACATAAATCAAAATAGGTATGCGCAACGATTTTTCATTTACTAATATTCGTTGTGTCTATTTATAGCATTTCGCACATTGCGTGGTGTATTTTCTTTTTCGAAGTTACATTTTTCGATGTTCCCTCATCTGGAATTACAAATTAGTACTCAAAAAGATTTCATTTAACATTTGCTCCTTCTCTATTCATTAACATTCTCTGATAGAACTATGCTACATAAAAATTATAGTATACTACAATTCTTATATTCGATTGCATTTGGATGAAATAGAATGCGATAAAAATCGCCATTAAAATTTGTATATTAGATTATGCTTTTTGACTGCGTTATAGAGAATTTAATGAAATAATGAAATGTAATAGGCTGATTAGATTTGTTCGTTTTTAATTGAGAGATTTTCAAATATTTTGTGACTATCGCTTAACGAATTGCGAAGTCGTCTTCAGTCACGGAAAATGCCTCTAATTTAAAATCTTAAGTTTAGAGACTTGTGTCTATATCAAAGGACTGAATTCTCATATAACACCGTTGACTGGAGCAGTAAGGTATCATGTTTTGCAAGAGAAATTGCTCCAAACGTATTTTGATTGATTAAAATCAAACAAGAATAATTATAACAGATCGATGTATAAACATAATGAAAAACCTTTTAAAAAAGTTCCTAGGAGAGAATTTTTATGGGAGCGCGAATTCTGCATGTGCGCATATGGCATTATATACAGTTATTGTTGGACGTTTAAGTAAAACTGAAAGATCCAAATCCTCGAATATATGTTTCCACTAGTACTATGAAGGTGTAACTTGAGTTTTGTATTTGCAATAATTTTCATTTTTATGACATTAAATCACATTTGTAGCGTTTCCATTGAAGGGTTATTGTTGTGAATTCTGACCCGCAACGCTATCAAGATTACAAAATGTTCATATTCGGCTACAAAAAACGTTTATTGAATCTAATACAATATTCGCACCGAATTGAAATCCTCTTGAAAACACAACTTGTGGATTGTGGAACCAAAGTCGTTCTGACCGACATTGTGTGTTTTCTATTTGTTTACATTTGTTATGTACCCTACAAGAACAGTGACGGTCATCTGATGGGTAATATTATATGACAGTCATAGCTGAAAAAAATTTGTCAGCGCGTAGACCAAAGTTTCTATCATTTTCTTAAAAGCCTTGTTTTCTTTTTGTTTGTTTGTTTTGTTTTTCTGAGTCATTGCTGACCATAAATCCGTCATAGCTGAAAATTGTCAGTTATGACTGAAACGCTATCAAAAGTGAAAAATTGTTTTGCGCAGTAGATAATATAATTTTTATATCTTTAATAAATTTCAAACTTTTAATCAAAATTAGTTATAATAATATGCTTAAATATAAAAAGGAATGCAACAAAAAATATTATAATATATGAAAATATATAAATAAATTTTCACTTGATGCCATCTCCTCCTCTCAATAGCTCTGTCCAATCAGTGGATAGTTCTGAATTTAATAATGCAAATATAAATTAACTGTTCTGACATATCAGTTAGTTTCTTGTAGGGTACGTTTAGGCCAATTATGGAATGTAAACAAATTGTCAACTGACATTTAGGACTGGCAAAATATGTGTTCTAATAATATCGATTAAGCTAGAGCAGGCACCGATTATCATGAGTGGAATATAAGTTTTCAAGGGGTTCTCAGCGAAAACTGTGTTTTTGTTTGACAGATTTTGTATGGATGAAAACACAAGTTTTCGCGTGAAAACCTCTTTTGTCTATGAAAACACGAATTTTGTGTCGGTGCGAACATAGTATAATAGTGTCATTAGTGATTAACGCACCGTTCTTCCGTACTTACCATTGTATTGACCATAGATAAAGAGATGCGAAACTCATCTGTCTGGAAATGAGAGAACAATTGCTAAACGTCAAAACCCCCTAAACTCAGTCAACTGTCAAAGTTCAGGAGGTTTTGAAGTTTATAAAGAGGGACGGCCAGATTGAAATCATACCAAATATATATGTTAACAGAGGGATTTGTTACAGCTTTCCAAGATCACTAAAACAATTGGAAAACAATGAAAATTTAAGAAAAACGCGAAATTGATATGTACATATGTAGTGAAATCAGTTGTGATGTCATGCTTCGTAGTATTAATTTTCAATTGTAACTGATAAAAAACATTTATTAATTAGGAGACTCGCATCATGTCATTCACTTTATTATATGTTTAAAGTTCAAAAAGCAGTTGTTTTAATAAAACACAAAATCACGAAAAAGATTTTTAATAGTTTCTCCATATGTTAAACGGATACATGTATAATAATATATAATCCTAATAATTGTTGGGTATTTTAATTTAAATGAATTGTAACAGAAAATGTATTTTAAAAAAAACTTTTGGGTATTTTGCATTTCGATATTATTTTTAGGTGCTCGGTTCCCGAGTAGGCCTATATCACGCATATACATCCCTAAATACGTGTATTCATAATATACAATTTCTAAAAATCATATAATGTAATAAAATAATATATAAATAAAATAAAATATAACAAAGAAACAATACAAGTCATAATAGTATATCATGATTTTATGTTTAACGTTTCAAATTAAATTAACAAAAAAAATTAGGTGCACGTTATTCAAAAGTATTTGTGTCGTTCCTTTAAATTTCGTTTCGCAATGCCCTTGTTAACTATTTTAAGCGGCGTTTTTTCTGGAATCCCGTATTTGTTGATATCAGCTGTTCAAAATTCCCTAATCTTCATAATCAAGGAAAGAGAATGGCGAAAAATTAGGAAAAAAAAGAGAGACTCGCATCATGTCATGCTTGTTTATAGTAAAACACACAACAACACAGCTTGGATGAGATGAAAACAAAAAACCTGAACTTCGGCCATTGGTTGTTCGTGACAACGGGGATGTACATATACATATATGTTGCATGTAGATAAATTTACAAAAATTATACCTATGATTCTTTCATATTTGATTACATGCACACATAAATATATGTACATATATGTATGTGCATATGTTCGACCGCTTGGTCAATTAAGATGTTTTCAAAACGTATAAGCAAATAAATATATTGCTGCTTCAAGCGACTTCATGAATACTAGAATTAACTTAAATATTAAATTTACTTAAAATATAATATGAAGTATTAATAAATTGTAATTGAATTAGAGAGTTTATTGTTTATATAAAAATACTTACCTTAACAAGCCTATGTGAAATACTCACCTTAATGTACTACAATAATTTATAAAAGTTCGATATGTAATCATATGGTGCTTACCCTTTTTCATACATATTTTGGCGAACACGGGTACCAGAACAAATCAGAATTAACGATAAACTGCCAGAAGCAAATAGACAGCGAATTCGTAGTCGCCAGAATGTTCTAGTAGCGAACTTTTGTTGAAAATTTACTATATAAGGGCTGCCGGATTGTGCAGCAGACACAGTTTTAATTAGAGTGTTGCCGTGTAAAGAGCAATTAAGCTAAAAGCAATAAGTTGTAAGTTCGAATAGCGAGCAATAAGTTGTAAGTTCGAATAGTGAACAATAAGTGTTAAGTTGTTGGAATTGGAAATAAAGATAAGTGTATAGCATTAAATTCGGACTTTAATTTAACAATCCAGTGATCGAGCTCAAAGTGAGTTATAGTTAGACGATTTATCGAGAAATCCGTTACAATTGGTGTCAGAAGTGGGATTGTCAAATAAATTCCCAAGGAGATAATTATTTGAAAACGATCTGAAGATTCCACAACTGAAAAAGGAGCTGGAGCAACGTGGTTTGGCGACAAATGGACTAAAAACTGAATTACAATCACGGTTGAGAGAGGCCATGGAGGCGGAAAACATTAATGTTGAGTAATATGTCTTTCGCATGGAATTAGAAGAAGAGACAACAAAGGTAGAAGAAAAGGAAGAGGCTCAATGCTCGTCAAAGATTGTGGACATAAACATGGTTTTTGCTGCAATATCGCAAATTTCAACGCAAATATCGACACAAATTAAAGAGCAGGATACACGTATGTCTCAAATGTCAACGCAAATGTCAACAGAAATATCGACACAATTTAAAGAGCAGAGGTGTCATCATATGCACATAAATCCATGGAATACATCGAGGACACGAAAATTCAGACTTTCGACAATGGAATACGAGATAACACTACTCGATTCGCTGCATTAGCATGTCCAAAATTGACGTTTGCAGAAACCGTTTCGTATGCTCTGACACAGGAAACTGCATATCTGCTTTGCAATCAAACATTTAAAAAGTAGAAATAGAGGAACACGCTTGGGTCAACCAATTACTTGAAAAAATTGATAACATGCAGAAAGCACTGGTAAAATCTACGGAAGCGCATAAGAAAAATGATGGTGTGCTTAAATGCTTCAACGGCGGGGTGTGGCCATATTGCACGCAACTGTAACAAACCCAATAATCCAGTTGGACGGAAACGAAAAGCTGAGGCCAAAGGAGACATTATAGATGTCCGATTAATGACTATAACATCAGACTGGGATCCGGAGGAGCTACAGAAATGTCAGCAAGAGGATCCAGATTTGAAAAGTGTAATACACGGATTGGAGATGAATAAACGTTCAACGAGAGAAGAAATAGCTGCAGAAAGCCCAGTCGCAAAAGCTTATTGGGCACAATGGAATAGTTTGAAGTTAGTGTCTGGCTGATTGCATCGCGTATGGGAAAGCGAAAATGGGCAAAGTTCAGGAGCTCTGATGATTGTTCCAAAAGTAAGAATTCCTGAAGTTTTCAATGAGCTGCACAACGGTCCAAGTGGAGGACACATGGGCATCAATAAAACCTTGGAGAAATTAAAACAAAGATTTTATTGGGTTGGTTGTCGTCAATCAGTTACGGAGTGGATCGCCAATTGTGTCGAGTGCATTGCTGCTAAAGGGCCGCGGTCCAGGAGTCATGGTCAGATGAAGCAGTACAATTCAGGTGCGCCGTTTGAGCGAGTAGCCATGGATGTAGCTGAAACTACAATGTTTTGGTAGTCATGGACTATTTCAGCAAATGGCCAGAGGTATACGCAATTCCTAACCAAGAGGCAGGAACAGTAGCGGATGTATTCATCATCCGGAAAACCCGTACAACTGCACTACATCCGCAGTCCGAAGGCATAGTAGAACGATTCAATCGAACTTTGGAAGAACATTTGAAGAAAGTTGTGGACAAGTATCAAAAAGATTGGGATACCCATATATCCTTGTTCCTGATGGCTTATCGGCCTGCTATACATGAAACAACGGGGCAGACTCCAGCAAGGGTAATTTTTGGTAATGATCTTCGACTACCAATTGATTTAAAATTTGGAATTAACGCCAACGGAGGAAGGAATACTAAGGAATTCAATAGCATCCATCATAAGACGAGATGAGGGATATACATGCTATGGTGAGACAGCGCACCAAAATTATGAGCGATAAGATGAAAGCAAAATACGACAAGGCAATAAACTCTGAGGGTTTTATTGAAGGCGATTGGGTATTGTTATATAACCCACAACAAAATTGGGAAGGACCATACCAGGTTATTAAACGACTCAATGATGTAGTGTATCGCATACAGACCATTGGAAGACCAAGGAATAAAATGAAGGTGGGTCATCTGGAATGGCTTGCAGCGTTTGATACCGCAAATATGTCTAATCGGGACGATCAGACTAAGGTAGAGGGCAGTGTGGCGAACATGAATACCAGAACAAATCAGAATCGACGATAAACTGTAAGAAGCTACTAGACAGCGAATTCGTAGTTGCCAGAATGTTCTAGTAGCGAACTTTTGTTAAAAAAATACTTGTAAGTGTTAAGTTGTTGGAATTGGAAATAAAGATAAGTTCATTGCCATTAAATTGGGACTTTTATTCAACAATCCAGTGATCGAACTTAAGAGTGAGTTATAGTTAGACGATTTATCGAGAAATCAGTTACACTATTATTTATTGATATTTTCGTTGTCATCTTATACGTGGGGTGTGGTAATAGATGCATCTTTTTAGTTAACACAGCTTCTTTATTGCGATGCGTTGTGTGATCCACTTTAAAAATTCACTTCGTTATGTAGAGTGTTGACTAGCCTGGCAATTCTATCGTGCGGGCCATTGAGCACATAATTCTTTGTAGTTTTTGTGGTTTTCAGCAGACGGTTGTGTCTCAGTGGGAGATCCACTGAAGAAAACTCAAAGCTTTTCGACGTGATTGCAGTTTGTTTATATTATTTTATACTGGTCGTAGATATCATCCACTGAGGCATAAGGGACAGTAAGTCCATAGTGGTAGCCCAGGTTTCTACAGAGCTTGTGTTGTATCTTTTCGATAGCGATGAGTAAAGGAGCAGCAAGGAGTTTGGATCTGCTCTGCTGGTTTTAATTAAAAAACCTAGTACTTTAAAAACCTAGAGTGTGAGCTTTTGATATGCTTGTTGTAAGTTAGCTTATTGTCTATGATGATTCCTAAGTCCTTTACCGACTCAACCTCATTTATCGCCTCATTATTAAGGATGTATTGTAGTTAGCTAATAGATGGAAGTGCGATCTTGAGTACGAGATAGCTATGCACTTTTTATACCCTCGCAACCTGTTGCTACAGAGTATAATAGTTTTGTTCACCTAACGGTTGTTTGTATCACCTCAAACTAATCGAGTTAGATATAGGGTTATATATATATAAATGATCAGGATGAAGAGACGAGTTGAAATCCGGGTGACTGTCTGTCCGTCCGTCCGTCTGTCCGTCCGTGCAAGCTGTAACTTGAGTAAAAATTTAGATATCTTTATGAAACTTGGTAGACATGTTTCTTGGTACCGTGAGATGGTTGGTATTGCAGATGGGCGTAATCGGACCACTGCCACGCCCACAAAACTCCATTAATCAAAAACAAATAAATTGCCATAACTAAGCTCCGCAATAAGATATAAGACTGTTATTTGGTATTTTTTTTTTAAGAGTAGGCGCGGTCCCGCCTCTAATAGGTTTAATGTGCCTATACCGCTAATGCTATAATAACAAAATTCACTAGAAGCAAATGGTTTTAGCACTTCTATTGGCGGTGTGAAAATAGTTGAAATCGGGTGGCAATTCCGCCCACTCCCCATATAACAGTACTGTAAAAAACTACCAAAAGCGCGATAAATCAAGCACTAAACACGCCAGAGACATTAAATTTTATCTCTGGGATGGTATGAGATGACTTTATAGGAACCGCGTTCAAAATTAGACAGTGGGCGTGGCACAGCCCACTTTTAGGTGAAAACCCATATCTTGGGATCTGCTTAACCGATTTCAATCAACTTAGGTGCATAACGTTATTTTCATATTTCTATGTTATAGTGCGAAAATGGGCGAAATCGGACTACAACCACGCCTATTTCCCATATAACACCATTTTCAATTACATCTGATTCTTTCACTTTCCACTACGCATATAAAGCAACAATGACTATATCGGAGTAAAACTTTGCGTGAATAATACGTTTAAAGTATGCCACCTTGTGACCAAAAATTGTCTAAATCGAACAAGCCCCTAAGTACTAAATATGTGGACCCCAGTGCCTATAGTTGACCTTCTACCGAAAATATCAGCAAATCCACAAAGAAATCTCAAACGAGTATACCATTTGACTTTGCGAGAGTATAAAATGTTCGGTTACATCCGAACTTAGCCCTTCCTTACTTGTTGACATTCAGTTCGTTTATTTTTGTGGTACCAAGCTGACAATATGTCTACATCACACTGGAGAGTTTGGGTGTCTTGTACGCTGGTTATCACTCGGAAAATCTTCAGTTCATCCGCATAAAGAAGATATTCAGTCTTAAAATTTGCACCGATGTCGTTAACGAAAATATTGAAAAGAATACGTCCTAGGTGTGACCCTTGGGGTACTCCGGATGACACCTCGTACTTTATGGATAGATGACCATGGACATTAACTTGTGGTTGCCGTCCGATTAAATATGAATGGATCCAGCTCAATGCTCTACCTTGTATACCGTAGTTACTTAGCTTATTCAGTAGAATATTATGGTCTACTCTATCAAAAGCTTTACTGAAATCCGTGTAGATGGTATGGACTGCTTGTCCATTGTTTAAAGCTTCCAGAAGGTAGTTAACATAGATGAACAGGTTAGATGTCGTAGACCTTCCACCGATGAAGCCATGTTGATTGCTGGAGATGGTGTTTGTAAAAAGAGTAGTGAGCTGGAGAAGAACCATTTTCTCAAAGAGTTTAACCAGAGCTGTTTGAATACAGATTGGTCTGTAGTTGGTGACGTCTAACCTAGGCCCGTCCTTGTGAAAAGGATAGACGTAAGAGAATTTCCAGTCTGTTGGAAATATTTCATCATGAAGTGAGGTGCTGTAGATGTGAGTAATGTGCTCGCTAAGGCTTGTAGCACAGTTTTTTTGCAAGATATTTGGCAAACCATCAGGAACAGCGCCTTCCTTCGTGTTTAGGCATAACAGTTTATGAACGTTGTTAGTACTAACCTCGAGTTCCTTGATGATATGATTAGACGTAGGTACATTTATATCCAATTGTAGGTACTGGTGAAAATCTTTAATGTACACGCTCTCTAAAAAAGATGCTAACAAGTTGCTGATCTCAATGCCGGGGTCTGCCGTGTTAACTTTCCAGTGCATACTGGACGGGATTTCACTGTGGTATCTGCTTTTGTGTGATGCATTTTATCATCTTGCACTTGCTGTTCAACTTTATCTACATATTTCCTGTAACATATTTAATTTAGCTCTTTACATGCTCGTCTTAGGTCGCTAAATTTACTATAATTGAGTTTTTTCCTGTTTTTCTTGTATGCAGAGTGAGCTTCTTTCTTGAGTAGTGTTTTATGTTTCAGTTCATTAAAGAACCAGTAAGGAAACTGATTTGATTTTTTGTACACACTGGAGCAAGTGTAGAGATGCCTTCGTGAACTACAAGCATAAAAAGCACTAATTTTACTGTCCAGTGCGGATGATGAATATACTTTCGACCAATCGGTGTTCAAGTAAAATGCGATTAAGGTTTACATAGTCTGCGTTTTTGAAGTTATAGAAAGGCAATGTAGCTGGTTTAAGGTTGGGCTGGAGTTCAACTGAGATGATCAACCTCGCTCTCTTCAATGGACCAAACTACTGACACGCGACTCAGAGCATTTGCATGCGGCATCAGATCTCCCCCCTCTGCTTTACTACGAAGTCAAAGTTTGAAAAATTCAAAGTCTACCCCGCAATGCGAGGATTTACTATCTTCTTTTCCAGCGCCAGTACCAATGAGTGACAGTCAGTAACAAGTACAAATGGAATTTCATCTAAAAATGTACGAAATCGATCCAGTGCATTGACAATTGCAAGTGCAAAAGCTCGAAGCTTTAATATCTGGAATCCGCGTCAGTACTTGTTTTCGAAAAATATGCAACTGGGTGAGCTTTATTGTCATCCTGTCTTTGTTGTAATACTGCACTATACCCACGGGAAGTCGCGTCTGAATGTAGCTCTGTTTCATGATGTGGATCAAATATACACAGAACGGGTGGATCCGTTAACTTATATAATATCTTAATGTTACAAAAGCATCGATACCCTTATTCGTCCACTCGAACTTTGCATATACGCGTTAACCAATTTAAAGGGGCAGCTATTCATTAAAAATCGCGAACAAAACGTCTGAAGTAGCTATGCTTCATTCGGTCTAATACCACTCCTAATATACACAATATCCTATGTAATCCTCCTTCCTATGTGCGAATATACACTTGAACAAATTTAATTTTAGTTCTAACCAGCAGCTTTTAGTAGTCTCAACACGTCAGTCAAAGTCTCAACATGCTCTTCAAAAGTTTTCGTAGCCATAATAATGTCGTATAAATACACTACAATGTTCCCCGAATCAATAAGTGACTTTAAAACTTTATTAATTAAATGTTGAAAAACGGAAGGGGCATTTGTAATGCCGAATGGCATATAGATGTACTCGTATTGATCTATTGGTGTGACAAAAGCAGTTAAAGAGTACTGAAATAAGTTTTGCTACCCAGATACCCCCAACAAACATAAAGGATAATGATCACGTATGATCAATTTTTTAAGCGCATGATAGTTTCCGCACATTCTTAAAGAACCATCTTTCTTTCGAACTAACACTATAGGCAAAGCGTAGGGAGACTCACTTTGTCTTATGGTTGTCTAAGCCAATAACTCATCGATTGTTCTTTGAACTTCCTACTTCTCGTTGTACGGTGGTAGCAGACTGGCAACTGGGCTTCTATATAAATCAAGAAAGCGAAGTACACTGCCAAGTTTTTCCGAAACCCAACATTTTTTTTTTGAGCTTTTATATTAAATAATTCATTTGGCTTAAATAAATTTGTCTTTGTTTGGCTCAATGCTATTTGCATTTTGTTTAAAAGGTCACGCCCAACCAACACTGGTAAAATCGCACCTGGCAAAATAGCAAAAGTGTGGATCAATTCGTGCTGAAAAAATATAAATTTACATGTCAAAATGCCATGAATTCTTAATTTTTTATTACCGATTCGACGATATTGTGTCAACTTCTGTTTACTGCTGAGTTTTGCTGATTGTGGCACGTAAGACCGTTTTATGAAACTAATGGGACTACCCGTATCAAATAAAGCGAAAAGAGGAATTACATCAGTGCACTTTTCTTTATTGAGAAAGGTAACATTCATTTATTTGGAGAAAATTGTTCTGCGAGTTGACAGACTTTAGGATATGCATCATCTCCTACAGCGGCAATATTCCGGTTGTTTCCTGGTGTAGCACGACGGGGACAGTTTTGGCGCGTGTGCCCGATTTCGGAGCACATGCTTCATGTTCGGTGGTAGTCTGGGAGCCGTACATGCACTTTGATGGTGGCCATGTTGAAAGCAATTAAAACAACGTACGCTGCTTACATCCACTTGGCCACTTAAAGCTGGTTTGGCCTTTGTCGGAATGGTCGCTGAGACTGAAAATTTTACCCTTCTTTTCAAATCGTTCCATGAGTCTTCAAATATTTAATTGAATTGTCGCCATATAACATCGATACATAAGAAGATCGCTGAAGTTTCGTTATTATAGCTAAATCGTTTGATATACTATCGTTATTATGGTTTATTTGTGTCTATATATTTTCTATTTATATGTTCTCTACTTTATGCTTTATTGTTTCCCTATATTCCTTTTATTTTCGTGAAGGTCGCTTCTATCATTTTCACCTGTTAGTTTGCATTTAATTAGTAATTTGAATTTCGAGGCATTGCTGATGTATTGTGATTGTAACTGTTGCCACGTTGTTTAGTAATAAAATTCCTCTCCTTTTTATAATTAATATAGTTATTATCGCGATGGTGATAATAAAATTATTTGGCGGTGTATTTATTATACCAAGAAAATGTGTCTTGGTCGGTGTTATACTACGTCTAAGTCCCGGAACGGTAAGTATTTGTTTCATTATAGATAATGTAATAAATTTAATATTATTTTTCTACTAAATTGATAAATTTTTTATGATCTGCTGCCGGCGTACTTGGTATAAGGGCTGATAATGAGATAAACTCTGCTAGTCGTGTATCAATTAATGAATTAATAATTCCCGATGCGTATCGTAAGGCTTGAAGCGGAGTTGAATTTATGGTATGTGATTCACGTGAGCTGCCTAATAATCACCGTGGAAGATATATTATTTTTACAACTGAGCGTAATTTGAGTTATCTTCAACCATAAGATACTTAGTTTGCCGACGGAACATTTCATGTCGTTTCTTGGATTTTCTACCAGCTGTATAGCACACATGGAATTGTAAATGGAGAAGTTATGCCTCTCGTATTTACATTGTTGTCTGGCAAATCGAAGCAACTAGGTTATTTTTGTTGGTGTACAAATGCGTGGGAGTTTTTTTTTCATTTTTGGCAGAGTTCATGGAGGAGAATACAGGGATGTCGATTACAAGCTCG